>NW_026652294.1:42780326-43059993 GCF_009828535.3 Hylobates moloch
GTATGTTTAGTAGAGATGGGGTTTCACCATGTTGGCCAAGATGGTCTCAATCTCTTAACCTCAAGTGATCCACCCGTCTTGGCCTCCCAAAGTGTTGGGATTACAGGCGTGAGCCACCATGCCCGACCGAGTTTCTACTTTCAACTTCTTGATTTAGACACTTCTTACCTGGATGATTTCAACAAACTGAACTCTCAATGCAGCATCACCCACTACCTCTTGCATCACCCACTATGTGAGGCCATTCTTGCATTGCTATAAAATACCCGAGGCTGGGTAATTTATAAAGAAAAGAGGTTTAATTGGCTCACAGTTCTGCTGGCACTACAGGAAGCATTGCACTGGCATCTGCATGGCTTCTGGGAAAGCCTCAGGGAGCTTTTACTGATAGAGGAAGGCAAAGGGGGACCAAGCATCTCACATGGTGAGAAAGAGAGTAAGACCAAGAGTTGGAGAGGAGGTGCCACACACTTTTAAATGACCACACCTCACAAGAACTCACTCACTCTCACAAGGGCAGTACCAAGGGGATGGTGCTAAACCATTCATGAGACATATACCTCTATGTTCCAGTCACCTCCTGCCAGGCCCCACCTCCAACATTTGACAATTTGACATGAAATTTCTCAGGGATGTATATTCAAACTATATTACCCACACAGGCCAAAGACCTTGGGATCATCCTTGGTTCTTCTTCTTTTTTTTTTTTTTTTGAGATGGAGCTTCACTGTCACCCAGGCTGGAGTGCAATGGCACAATCTCGGCTCACCACAACCTCCGCCTCCCAGGTTCAAGAGATTCTCCTCAGCCTCCCAAGTAGCTGGGATTACAGGCATGCGCTACCACACCTGGCTAATTTTTGTATTTTTAGTAGAGACAGGGTTTCATCATATTGGTCAGGCTGGTCTCGAACTCCTGACCTTAGGTGTTCTTGGTTTATCTTTGGTTCTTCTTACTCTCCACTTACTCTCACACCCACACCCAAACCATGAGAAGATCACTGTTGACTCTGACTTCAAAATATGCCCAGAATCCCACCACATCTCACCCCCTTCAAAGCACTACTGCTGAGTCACGGATATTTTTTACCTTCATAGCCACAAGACCCTTCTAACTAGTTTATTTGCTTCTACTCTTGCCCCTCTGTAGTCTATTCTCAGCTGAGCAGCCAGAGTGGTCAATTTAGAACATAAATCAGAGGCTGGGCACGGTGGCTCACACCTGTAATCCCAGCACTTTGGGAGTCCGAGGAGGGTGGATCATCTGAGGTCAGGAGTTCAAGACCAGCCTGGCCAACATGGTGAAACCTTGTCTCCACAAAAATACAAAAATTAGCCAGGCATGGTGGCATGTGCCTATAATCCCAGCTACTCTGGAGGCTGAAGCGGGAGAATCGCTCAAACCTGGGGGGCAGAGGTTGCAGTGAGCTGAGATCGCACCATTGCACTCCAGCCTGGGCAACAAGAGTAAAACTCCATCTCAAAACAATAGTGCCCAGAGTGGGCGCTCATTAAATATTTGTTGAATGAATAAATTACTGAATGAATAACATTCTGTTTAGTTTCCCAGACTGTATGCTGGTAGCACCCGAGACCAGCACTACCCTTGCGTATTTCTGCATCCTTGTATTCCTCGGTTCTACCACACTGTACCCTAGAGTCCACAGTACTCTTGCAGTGCCCCCAAAACTCTACAACTGGTTCACATCTCTGTATCTTTACATGTACCCCCACCTTGTCATCACTTCCAAGACCTGAACAATTTGTTCCCCACTGCTCCAGAAGCCCTTTCTAAACTCTGAGCAGTTATGCATTCCCTTTTCTCTGGTTCCATCCTTGAATTATGTCTCCTCTCCTGAATATATCAAGCTGTACTGCTATTAATCCTTCAAGGGCAGAGACCAGGATTCATTTTTCTTTTAGCATCAGGAACTGACACATGGCAAGCACTCTACAAATGGGTGAATAAATGGATAGGTGAATAGATGAAGGGTGGAGAGGCAAATTAACACTGAACAGTCCCAATATCACCTGCAAGCTCACAGTGGGGGTGGAGGTAATTCTCGTCAATATTGTGCACATGGTATTCATTCCATAAACACTTAGCAATGGTTATAATAATGATCCTTCTAGTAAAAATGGTATCTATGGTTCCTAACTCTGTAATAAACTCTTAATCTGCAGTTGTTCCTTTGGTATAAAAAGACCGAAGTATACCATCAAAATAGTGGTATAAGGCTAAGGACTTGAGTTATTTTGTATTGGTATCCTACTGCTTGATTATGAGAGGTTTTGATGCTAGTAATCTGGTGGGAGGAGGCTAAATGAATGTTACAGCCTTAGCTCAGATAAAAGACAAATCTATTTAGCAATGATAATTGTGTTAGAAGTAGTAATGATAATTGTAATAATGACAAAAATTAACAGTTGTGAAGTTCACAAACTTATTTATTTATTGGCTTATTTGCTTATTTATTTATTTACTTATTTATTTTTGAGACTGAGTCTCACTCTGTCACCCAGACTGGAGTGCAGTGGCCTGATCTGGCTCACTGCAACCTCTGCCTCCCAGGTTCAAACGATTTTCATGCCTCAGCCTCTGAAGTAGCTGGAACTACAGGCACATGCCACCACGCCCAGCTAATTTTTGTATTTTTAGTAGAGATGGGGTCTCGCCATGCCATCCAGGCTGGTCTCAAACTCTTGGCCTCAGGAGATCCTCCCGCCTGGGCCTTCCAAAGTGCTGCGATTATAGGCATGAGCCACCACACCTGGTCAAAGTTCATAAACTTTAGACTTATAATTTCCTTCTTAGAGCTGATCATAAATGTAACTTTATTTTTCTATAGCTGAATTCAACATGGCTCTGGATCCATCTTATTCATTTAAGAGTAGAAAGCTCTTAATATTAATCTTGCATTGCATTGTGACGTAGTCACGTCAAGTTAAAAACTTAGACTTTGGAGGTTAGTCAGTTCAGAGTTAAAACTCTCCCACAGGCCTGTTTCCCTCTGAAGGGACTTTTCCTCCTTCTCCTCTCTGTGGTGGACTTGGGTTTCCAAAGGCAGCTGACAAAGCATCCTGGTGGACTCCTCCAGTTCTCACTGGCTCTGGTGGCAAGTGCTGGTCCTACCTGATCTTTAGGTGGCATCTTCTGTTTCTGCATCAATGTCAGCTGAAGTCTCACAGCTGGTGTCATTGCATCCTTTCTCTTGGCATTGCCAGGTCCCCCTTTCCTGAGTTGGGTTTCACTTGTCCCTCACTGGCACTGCTCAGACGCCACTGTCCTCTCAGCACCTATACCTAACTCAGGTGTAGTCATGAGAAAGAGAGGGTTGTTGGATTGAAGAAATGTTTATAAAAGACCTGAAGGCCATTGCCAATTGCCTGCATATAGGACTTAATCCACACGTCTGTCTATCTGGAAACTTAAATTCAGTTTACCTTGGGGTTTTCAAATAGTCTCAGGTCATCAAACTTACCTGAAGTTGACAGTTTCATAATTCATGATGACGTATTAGGATTCTTTTGGTTGGCACTGAAAAATTCTAACTCAAATTCATTTAGTGAGAAAAAACTAAAAATGAAAGGAAGGGGAGATGGGAAGGGACGGGAGGGAAAATAGAGGAAAGAGAAAATCTTGAGATTACATGATGTCATTATCAAGACCTTTTTGATGGCAACCAATGAAAATCCAACTGAAGTTGGTTTAGCCCAAACAACAAAATAAAATAAATGAATTGGCTGGTGTAACTGAAAAGTCAGAGATAGGGCTTAATTTGAACAGGGCTGGAGCTAGAAACTTGCATGATATTCTGTACATCTTGGTTTTCCCATAGCTGAAGAATCTCTGTGACTTGGATACTCTCAGTGGCCAAGGCAGGATCAAATGACAGCTGGAATAAGCCCCACTGAAACTATAAGGATTTTGAAGGGAGAGTTCTCCAAAGGAAACTTAAACTAAGTTACCAGAATAAAGGTGAACATTTATTAGGCAGGCAAACATTACAGGCATAGGTACGACACATTTGTATCTAAAAGGAAAGCTTCCTTGAAATTCAAATTCATATCAGAAAGAGTTGGATGACTATATGGACACAGAGTAGGCAGGAAAATATCTCTAAGCTTCTGTTTTAGTCCAGTTTATGTTGCTGTAAAGGAATATCTAAGTCTGGGCAATTTATAAAGAAAAGAGGTTTATTTGGCTCACGGTTCTGCAGACTGCGCACAAAGCACGGCACCAGCGTCTGCATCTGATGAAGGCCTCAAGCTGCTTCTTTCCATGGTGGAAGGTAAAGTGGAGCTGATGTGTGCAGACATCACATGGCAAGAGAGGAGGCGAGAGAGAGGGGAGGGAGATGCCAGGCTTTTTAAAAATAACCAGCTCACAAAGGAACTAATAAAGTGAGAACTCATCACCCACCCCCACTGGAAGGGCATTCATCTCTTCATGATGGACCCTCCCCCATGTCACAAATATCTTCCACTTGTCCCCACCTCCAACATAGGGGATCAAATTTCAACATGAGGTTTGGAGGGTCAAATATCCAAATGATAACAGTCTCCAGCCCTCAGCGGAGTGTTTATTGCTGCTGATTGCCCTGGGCTTCTTCTCCTTCTCTGGCACCAGTGATGCTATCCCATCTTTCCCCAAATCCTAGAGCTGCCTGAAGAAAGTTAGTTCTCCCCCACAGGCAATGTGGGGAAAACACCCTTTTCAGTTATTCTAGTTCCTTCTCAGTTTTATGCCCAAGCTGACTGGAGCGCTGCAGAAACATCATGACTGCTCTCTTTAGCATCGTGTGCCTGGTTCTTGAAGAAAGGAGGGTCACCCACCACCACTGCATTGTCACCCCACTCAGTCAGCACCATTTACCACCACGGTCCCCATCACCCACCACCACTGTATTCTCACCTCACTCAGTCAGCACCATTTACTACCATGGTCCCGATTCAGGGGACCAGCAGGGCTAAGGAAAAGTGTCTCTTCTGTGTTTATGGCATGCTCCCTCTCAACATTCCCATCAAAGTGTGGGTGTGTCTAAATAAGGAGACCTCCAAAGTGTAGCTGGGATGTTTTAAATAAGGGAGAAGAGAAAGATGTAAAGTAACCATTTCAACTTCCCATTCTATTGCAGAAGAACGATAAAATGAACCTGAGTTATGCCTCTTCTGAAACTTGGTTGGGGGAGCCCTAATTCTGACTGATGGGACCCTCCTGTTACTCCATGTCATGGTTTAAGAGCTGTGAAGCTCCTATTCACAGTGCTGGTGGTTATTTACCTTGGGCCTGAGGTCGTAAGCCATATCTGCAATCAACAAAACAAAACAACCAAAAAAAAGCCACTTCAATTTTCTCAAATCTCCCAAGATTTAAAAAGGAACAAAAAGTTACTGGTGTGTTTGCTGACTGGAGTGATTATGCCGCTCAATCATTTTGATTTACAATTGCATCTTTGTCCCTGTAGAAATAACTCTCTGCAGCTGAACAACGGGAGATGGAAACGGATTAACCTTCCAACTTGTGAACATAAGACAAGTTCTAGGGAGCAGGCCTCCGTTTGAGGTTAACACAAAGTCTCTCGTTTCAATGAATACACAAAATTAAAGAGCATTCTCTTTTTTCCCTTCCCTTTTCTTTTGATCTGCCATGAAAAGGGAATTATCAGCAGCGTCTAAGCCTCAGTTTTATTTTTCCCCTTGTGCATTTTGCATCATAAAGCATTTGAATCTGTTTGACATGTTCCAGGAGCTCTGAAGTAACCTTTGGTTGTTGCGTGAAATAGACTGCAGAAAAATGAGAGGCAAGAGGCCGTTCTGGAATGTAAAGTTTATGGGCCGTATTGCAAATACAAATAGCTTCTTTACTTTCTAGAAATAGATAGGTCTGTGTCTTTCCTTTGCATCTGAAAAGGCCATTACACTAGGGCCGTGACTCTCAAACTTAGACGGGCATCAGAGTCACCACTAAAACAGATTGCCACCCCCAGAATTTCTGATTCAGTACATCTGGATTAAGACTTGAGAGTCTGCATTTCTAACAGGTTTCTAGGTGATGCTGATGCTGCTGGTCCAGGGATCACATCACTCTGCTGATCTGAAAGTAGATAGAAAACCATCCTTCTCTCCCAGCTCGTGAGCAGGACAGAAGTTTTCTCAGGTGCTGATATTCCCATCACTTTATTGCTACCTCTAGGTGACATATGACTTCAGAGGCTGGGCTGGATGGGAAACTCAGCTGGCCTGGGCCATTGGGATTCTTACTGTTCCACTTTAATCTGGCCATCTATTTCTAGTAAGGATTGTGTAAATAAATGAAGACCAATCACATGAGAACAATCAAAGGCTATGTATTCAAGAGCTTGCTCTAGCAAGAAAGTCAACCACCATCACTTGTGCTTAGCCACTCAAAGGCAGGCAGAAAAGTGAAAAAAATTTATAGTAAAAAGAGGGAAGGCTTCCAGTGTGCCCTGCGGTAGGCGAGCTCACTGGAAGTCCGATGTTCTATGTGATTGGTTAGGGGAGCATGTTTGGCTTTCTCTGGTTGGTCCACAGTTGGAAGCAGGGACAAAAATTAAGGAATTTGTTTATTGTTAATCAAGTCCTGGCCATTTGGAGCCAATTGCTATAGGGGTTTTTGTTTGTCTTCCTGGAATATTACTAGAGGTAGAAGTCCAACTTCCTACAAGTCTGACTTAGCAAGCTGGCTTCCTGGGCTGGTTATTGTAGAAAAGGGGTTGGTTCCTGAGCGGGTTGCTTCAGACTGTGGATCAGAGGTCAGTTTTTATATATGTTCTGTCATTGTCCACTTGGACATTCAGTCTTTCAGGATTCACAGTAGACATTCCCTTTTTGTATCTTGTTAAATCTTTGGCACACTCGACACTGGCCACTTTTACTTAAATTATGACTGATCTTTATTAAGGGCCTACTATATGAAAAGTATTATGTTAAGTACATGAAGTTTTATAAGCAATAGCAACCAGTGTCAGTGAGAAGCAGCCTAAGCTGTTTTGGCATCAAGGAGAAAGGTCAGGGCCGGGTGCGGTGGGTCACGCCTGTAATTTCAACACTTTGGGAGGCTGAGGCTGACAGATCACCTGAGATCAGGAGTTCGAGACCAGCTTGACCAACATGGTGAAACCACATCTCTACTAAAAATACAAACACTAGTTAGGCTTGGTGGCACATGCCTGTAGTTCCAGCTACCGCATTTACTATGGTGGAGAGAGGACATCCAGAGTTCCTGGAAAGAAACCCAGGTCGGGGAGCCTGGTCCCATCTGAGAGCACAACTTTGTACCTTTGTATCAGGAGCTGTCATCTATTCTGCTCCGCAGAGTTGGGTCCTCAGGTCATGCCCAACAGGCCAGTGACTAGTCCAGTGCCCACAGTCCCTCCAGTCACAACTCCTGATAAGTCCCATGCTTCTCCAATGCAGGTGGATGATCTGAAAGCAAAGCTGGCTGCCCAGGAAGTAGAGCTGAAGCAGAAAAATGAAGATGCAGACAAACTGATTCAGGTGGTGGGTGTGGAGACTGACAAAGTGAGCAGAGAGAAAGCCATGGCAGATGAGGAGGAGCAGAAGGTGGCCCTCATCATGCTAGAGGTGAAACAGAAGCAGAAGGACTGTGAGGAGGACCTGGCAAAGGCTGAGCCAGCACTCACGGCAGCGCAGGCAGCTCTCAACACCCTCAACAAGGTAGGAGGACTGTCTGCCATACCTGCTGATCCCTCAGGGGCTGGTAGACCCAGAGACCACCTTGGCATTCCCAAGAGATGCAAGGACAATGTTGGGAGGGTTTAGGGTGGGCTCCAGCTGTCACTGATTTGCTCATTAAGCAAGCAAACATTTCTTAGGACTATCTGTTCAGTTCCATGAGCTACCAATGAAATCCCAGAGATGGGAATCTTAGAACCAGCCAGAACGTGAAAAGTCAGCTGATCCAAACTCCTCACTTCATGTATGAGAAAACCAAGGCCCAGGGAGGACAGACTAGGCCAGAGCCATAAACTTAAATATTAGAGCAGAGACTTGAATTTACATCTTCAAAATCCAATCCCAGGGATCTTCCTGCTCCAGTAACCCAGGATCATTTTGCCCTTTAGGTTCTGTGGGACACACGAGCCCTTTAAGGTTTTTATGTTAAATGTTTAAGATAAGAGAATAAAATAAGATGTTGCCTCAAAATATACTTTTTAATCTATAAAATCAAAATTGGTAAGTAATTAAGTGGCAACCACATAACTGTATGTCAACTAAATTAAACTCATAAATTTACTCTGGAAGGAAGGTGGGGAGGGCATGAGGCTTAGCCATTCTTTTCTTTTCTCATTTTTCACAATTAACTTTTTTTCCCACTTGGATAACCATGGTTGAGAGGCAAAGGTGGAAGGAAAAGAGGGGGCAGTCAGACTCAAGTCATTATGGGTTGGCACCAGAGATGGATGGAAAGCTGCCCCCTTTTCTGCTGAGATACTCACATATGTTTTTTGGAGATCCTCTGCCAGTCACTGGGGACCTCACCCCTGCAGATTGCTTTCTCTGCCTTCTCCCGAGAGTTTGGCAATTCCCTTTCTTCCTTCAAATGAAACACTTGGGCAAGATCTAAAACAACCTATGGTGGCTGAGCTATGCAAATGGCTCACATCTGGTCCACTGGAGATTTCCACACCACCTTTCCCTGAACAAGCTCTAAGAGGCCCCCTAGGCCGAATACTCTGCCCACATGTCTCGGAGCTAGACCGCTATTTGTATGCACTCTAGATTTCTGGGATGTAAGTTAGACCCCAGTCCCCTGTGCCAGTCAAACTGCAGGAGAAACATATTAAGCTCACCGAGTAGTCTTTTTGAAGTCCCTCCTTCCATATTTCACGTGTAAAGGGGTAGCTGCCACATCCTGCCTTGAAGGCACAGTGAGTGGTATGCACCAGTGATCCTCATGGAAGTTTCTTCTTAATCTCTAACTTCCTGACTTTCTTACATCCTCAGTTAGAGTAAAGGGTTGAAAAGTCGCCCGTTACAGCAGTCTGAGTAATCTTTTTGTAAAACAGGTGTTTGACCATGTCATCTCTGTGTTCAGAATCTTCCATGGTTTCCCATCACATTCAGAATAAAACCCAAAGATGTCACCATGGCCTAAAAGGCCCTCCATTATTTTGCCTGTGCCACCTCTTCTGCATCAGTTACTACTCTTCTTTTTTTCGTTCTACTCCACCCACACCAACCTTCTTGCTGAGTCTCAAATGCTCCAAGCACAGTCCCACCCCAGGACCTTTGAACTAGTGCTTGCCTCTGCATGGAAGGTTCATCTTCCAAGTATCTCCATGGTTCCCCACTCTTCTTTCAAGTGTTTGCCCAAAAGTCACCTCATCAGGAAGCAAATAATAAAGGCATTCATTAATTTCAGAAAAAAATTAAGATATACAAGAAAGAAAAAATCCAAAGCGAACAATAGTTATATTCATGTGCATACTGAATGTTAATTTAACTAAAAGTTTGATATAACCATAATGGGGAGAGGGAAAGGAAGTCAGTAACGATAACTAAATATTCACATTCTACAGTAGGAAGTCACTTGATAATGTCTTAAATGAAAAAGTAGCAGCATAAGCATGTTCTTTATCAATAAGGAGTAAAATCTAGAAGTAATGGTGGAAGAAATTGAAAGTGGTGACTTCCGGAGAGACAGAACTGGCATGAAATGGGCATGTGTTTTGTTCCCAGCCTTGTAGCAGTATTACAGCTTGTAAACTATGTGCATGTGTTACTTTAGCAGAAATAAAAATTTAAAAATTTCAGTGGTTTGAGATCACAGAAGAAGGCATAGCCAACTGCCTGGCCAGGTAGGAAATAGGGAAGAGAAACCCCATGAAGCAGATAGTATAAAGATAAGTGTTTTACTAGATGGAGAAGATGGTAGAAAAGAACATCCCAGGAAGAAGCAACCTCTGCAAAGACCCAGATGAACAAAGGGTGTGGTATATCTGAGCTGTGGGTACAGAAGTGGGTGCCTTAGAAGGTGATGTGGTAGGGGAGGCTCTAAAGGTGGGTTGAACAAGACAATTAACAGTCCATCCATCACTAAGAAGTTTAACTGTAGACCAGCTCACAATCTACAGGTGGCAATTCATTACTGGGTTGCAACAGCGCTTTTTTATGAAATAGAATGGTCCATGTACACCACCTGTAGTAGGGACGAATATTGCTCCATGAACCCAAGGACTCCTCGACTATCCTTAAACCCTTCTGCACTCACAGGACTCTGGTATTTAAGGACCATTTCTCTGTTTTCTCATTATTTTCAAAGTTAACAATAAATCTTTAGCTAATATATAAAGAGTACCTATAAATCAGAGGTGGGTAGTAAGTCTCTGCACATTTTAAGTCTCCATTTTGGCAGTTTTATTTTGTTTTTGTAGCTGAACTAAAATAAATCTAGTATAACTTTTTCTGCCTTCATTTAGAAATGGTTTATCTTGCAATGTCATGGCCTCCCTCCCACCCCCTCAAAGTTACTTGGAATGGTCTATTTATTTCCCATGCATTTTTTTTTACAGTGAACTTATATCTTCTTATACAAATAATAGGTAATAGCATTTTTGTTGCTGAAAATAACTCAAGGGCCAGGCACGGTGGCTCACGCCTGTAATCCCAGCACTTTGGGAGGCCAAGGCAGGCGGATCACGAGGTCAGGAGATCGAGACCATCCTGGCTAACACAGTGAAACCCCGTCTCCACTAAAAATACAAAAAATTAGCCAGGCGTGGTGGTGGGCGCCTGTAGTCCCAGCTACTCGGGAGGCTGAGGCAGGGGAATGGCGTGGACCCAGGAGGCGGAGCTTGCAGTGAGCCGAGATTGTGCCACTGCACTCCAGCCTGGGTGACAGAGCGAGACTCTGTCTCAAAAAAAAAAGAAAAGAAATGAAATAGTATAGAATATATACGGTCAACATAAAATCACCCTTACTTCAGCCCCTGACCTCTCCTAATGATGGCTCCTATAATAATTTGGGGTGTGTCTATTTCAGCAGTTTTTCTACACATTGATATTTGTATTAATGCACATATAAAACAAATCAAATACAAATGGATATTACCAAATTACTTTCCCTCTTGTTTTACTGTATGTATTTAAGGTATGATGCTTTTGATATGCATATACATAGTAAAATGATTGCCACAGTCAAGCAAATTAACATATTCACCACCTCACATAGTTATGTTTATGTATGTACGGTGAGAGCACCTAAAATCTGCTTTCTTAGCAAATTTCCCATATACAATAATATGTGTTGGTGAAAGTGTGAAGAAATGGGAATGCTTGTGCACTGTTGGTGAGGATGCAGATTGGTACAGCTGCTATGGAAAACAGTGTACAAAGGCTTCTCAAAACATTAAAAATACAAATAGCATATGACCCAGCAATCCCTCTTTTGGGTATATACCCAAGGGAAGTGAAATCAACACCTCATAGAGATATCTGCACTCCTTTATTCATTGCAGCCTCATTCCCAAAAGCCAAAATATGGAGAAAACATAAATGTCCGTTGACATTATACAAGAAAGACATCCTGCATTTGCAACAACACCGATGAGTCTAGAAGACATTATGCTAAGTGAAATGAGTCAGACATAAACAGAAATACACTATATGGTCTCACCTACATGTGGAATCTCACTTTCCCTCTTGATACAAGATTATTTTATTTCATGCCAGTACAGGTATTGAAACCTCATTTATTTAATGCTTCATAGTACTCTGTCTTCTAATAGTACTGCATTCTATTTAATTATTTATCTATTTTTGAGCACTTAGTTTATTTTTTCCAATACAATTTTCCTTGTACATATATCTTTATTGTTTGTGTGTAAGAATTTCTCTGGGCAAACAAGAAGTACAATTGCTTGACAGAACAGCATGATAGGCTAAATAATGCCTCTCCCCCAAAGAGTTCCACATCCTAATCTCTGAAGCATGTGAATGTTGCCTCATATAACAAACGTGACTTTGCGGATATCATTAGGTTAAGGATCTTGAGACAGGGGGATTATCTGGGATTATCCAGGTGGGCCCTAAGTAATCACAAAGGTCCATAGAAGAGAGAGAAAAAAGGTCGGAAGAAGGAAGTGACGTGATGACAGAGGCAGTGGAAAGAAAATATTGTGTGATATGGGGCCACGAGCCAAGGAATTGGACAATCTCTGGAAGCTGAAAAGGGTGTGCAACGAATTCTCTACGAAAGCTTCCAGAAGGAATCAGCCCTCCCAACCCCTTGATTTTAGGACTTGTGACCTCCAGAACAGCAAGATAGTATATCCATGTTGGTTTGAGTCAGGAAGTTTGTTGTAACTTGTTATGGAAACAATAGAAACCTCTTAAAATAATATGCTCTTTTTTAAAAATACATTCCGCCAAATTCCAGTCCAAAATAGCTGTTCTTACAGTTCTGAACACTGTTCCTCCCACATCCTGGCCAACCTTAGATATTTTTAGTCACTTCAGTTTTACTCAATGAAATGACTTTTTAAATTCTCACTTTTATTTTAACTTTAAGTGGTTTCATTCTAATGAGACTGGGTGTTGATCAAAGAAAATGATCAAGGCAAGTCTCAATCATTTTAGGAGGTTTATTTGCCAAGGCTAAGGATATGCCCAGGAAAGAACGCAGAGCCACGAGAAAAATGTGGTCCATGCTTTTCCCAAAGAGGCTCTGGGAACCTCAGTGTTTAAAAGGAAAGGAGCAGGTATTGAGGAAAGAGAAAAAACATTTTTAAAGGGTGTGGGTAAGTTAACAGGCAAATGGTTGCATCCTTTTGAGTCTTTGTTCAACCGTTCCCATGTGAGAGGAGGGTAGGGGAATAGTCACTTATGCATCCATCTCGCTCAGTGAATCTGCATTTTTACAGAAGATAATATAAACATAGGGCAGAGGAAGCAATCAGACATGTATTTGTCTCAGGTGAACAGAAGGATGATTTTGAGTTATGTCCTTTGTCCCGTACCTGTGAAGATAAGCTGTCAATTTACATTGTCAGGGTGAAATTCAACAGAACTGTTTTAGGATAAAGATCTTGGGGCCCACAAGGAATTTCCTTGTGGGCAAATTGTGAGGGAAGTATGTAGCTTTTTTTATCGTTGTAGCTATTTTGTTTAGGAACCAAATGAGAGGCAGGTTTGTGTGACCCAGTTCACAGCTTGACTTTTCCCTTTGACTTAGTGAGTTTGAGGTTCTGAGATTCATTTTCCTTTCACATGGGCATCTTTTCAAATCTTTAGATTTCTTTTTCTGTTCATTACCTATTCAGATCCTATGCCCACTTTCTCACAAGGTAGTTTTCCTTCTTTTTATTTCCTTCCTTTCTTTTTATACAGTTTCTCATTATAAACTTTTGCTATGCGTCCCTTGGTGTATGTATGTTGTAATATTGTTCCCAGTCTGTTATTTGTCCTCTAACTTAATATTAACAAGTAATAAAAAAAGATTTTATAATCAAATAATTTGGGGAATTCTAGGAGAAGTCAGGGTCTTCATTATAAGCTTAATACTAAAAGTGAGAGATACAGCACATGAAAATAAAACCTCAGATTGATCTAACTTATTAATGGTGATGTAAGATATCAATGTGAAATACTAGTAAGTTGACTTTAGCAATTTATTCAAACAATATGCCACCAACTGGTAAAGTTAATTTAGTATATAATGCTATTTATGTATGCATACCCAAGCATACATTAAAAAGAAAAGCTTTGTAGTCACTGTGTTAGTCAGGGTTCTCTAGAGGGACAGAACTAATAGGATAGATGTATATATGAAGTAGATTTTATTAAGGAGTATTGACTCCTACCATCGCAAAGTGAAGCTCCACAACAGGCTATCTGCAAGCTGAGGATCATGGAAGCCAGTCTGGGTCCCGAAACCTCAAAAGTAGGGAAGCCGACAGTGCAGCCTTCAGTCTGTGACCAAAGGTCTGAAAGCCCCTAGGAAACAACTGGTGTAAGTCCGAGAGTCCAAAGGCTGAAGAACTTGGCATCTGATGTTAGAGGGCAGAAAGCATCCCGCATGGGAGATAGATGTAGGCCAGAAGACGCAGCAAGTCAGCTTCTCCCACCTTCTCCTGCCTGCTTTATTCTAGCTATTCTAGCAGTGCTGGCAGCTGATTAAATGGCACCCACCCAAACTGAGGGTGGGTGTGCCTCTCCCAGTCCACTGACTCAAATGTTAATCTCCTTTGGCAACACCCTCTCAGACACACCCAGGAACAATACTTTGCATCCTTCAATCCAATCAAGTTGACACTTCATGTTAACCATCACGGTCACCTTGAGAAATGTCAAAATGATATTTAACACAATTCAGCATCTATTCCTCGTTAAAACTCTCAGTAAAGTAGGAATAAAATAATATTTGGCTATTTCACTAGCAGATGGAAACCAATCCCAGTCCAGGAGCAAAACATTCCATCTAATGATAGAACCCAAGAGGCATTATCATTAACATAGAGAAAGTGCAATGACAGCTACAGCTCCCTTCGCTACTATAATTCAAAAATGTGTCCTAGATTGCTAGCCAAAGCAATAATAAATTTAAAAATCTTAATCACCTAAATGTTGTGAAATATCAAACATAATATTATTTATGGATGATATAAAAAATAAAACAAATAAAAGGGAAAGTTAAGGACTCATTGCAAAATAAATTTTAAAATGCAATACCTTTCCTAATATCCACAATAGCCAATTAAAAAACATATTTTCAAAATAACAACCAAAACATATGGTACAAATAAGTGTAAAAAAATGTGTTGAAACTGTGAAGAAAACTACATATCCTTATTGAAGGATATTTTAAAAGATATGAATAAACATATATACTTTGTGTACTGGGAGATTCAATTTTATAAGGATACTATTTCTCCAATTTACTTAAAAGTAAAATACTACTCTAATTGAAGTCCAATTTGATTTTTGGCATATTTGTCTCTACTGTTATAAAAGTTCTTATCATTTAACCAATTATTAAAGATCCAATAACCTACATGTTCAACAATATAAAGTTAGTCAAATAAATTATGGATATTCAGATGGAAGAAAAGTGTGCATTGTTTATTTTAAGTCATATTTGCAAAAATAATTGACAAGAAAAACTTTAAGATTTTATTTTCAGTAAAACAGTAGGTTCAAAATTGGTGTAGTGATTGATATGTATATTTGTATATATACATATATGTGTGTTTGTGTGTGTGTGTGTATATATATATACACACACACACATAGAGAGAGGGAGAGGGAGAATAATAGAGAGATATAAAAAAGAAAGCTACTGAATGAATCACACCAGCACATAATGTTTTATCTCTCGTTAATAAAATTATGAATCTTATCTTTATCTTAATATTCCACAATTAGTATATACTCTTAATAAATGGACAAAACAGTATTATCTTGTAGAACAGTTAAGAATAATAAAGAAATAAAACTGTAAAAGAACTAGAAAACTTCTCAAAAGTTTTCAGATCAGTTTTTAGGTATGTGAACGGTCTTTCTAAATGCAGAAACGAAGAACTATATTCAGAACAGAGCTGTTAAATGTGACTTCATAAAAGGTTTAAATTTCTGTAGATCACAAAATACCATAAACAGACTCTTTTGCATTAAATAGAAGTTTAGTAATTTATTATAATCTTGAAGGGAAAAGTCCAGATTGTATTTTGATATTTTATACATTAATATATTACTACAACATGAAGAAAGATTTTTTTGAAATTTTGTTTTAGTCATTTCCTTTGAAGTCACATCATGGTAACAGAGTCTCACTCTGTTGCCCAGGCTGGAGTGCAGTGGAGCGATCTCGGCTCACTGCAACTTACACCTTCTGGATTCAAGTGATTCTCCTGCCTCACCCTCCAGAGTAGCTGGGATTGCAGGCGCACACCACCATGCCCGACTAATTTTTTGTATTTTTGGTAGAGATGGGGTTTCACCATGCTGGCCAGGCTGGTCTCGAACTCCTGACCTTGTGATCCACCTGCTTCAGCCTCCCAAAGTGCTCGGATTACAGGCATGAGCCACCATACCCAGCCAGTAACATCTTTTTTTATTATTTAACTTTTATTTTAAGTTCAGGGTACATGTGATACAGATAAACTTGTGTCATGAAGGTTTGTTATACAGATTATTTCATCACCCAGATGCTAAGCCTAGGACCCAATACGGTGTGAGATTGTATTTCGTTGTGGTTTTGATTTGCATTTCTCTAATGATTAGCTATGTTGAACTTTTTTTCATAGGTTTGTTGGCCACATGAATGTCTTCTTTTGAGAAGTGTCTGTTCATGTCCTTTGTCCACTTTTTAATGAGGTGGTTTTTTTCTTGTAAATTTAAGTTCCTTGTAGGTGCTGGATAGTAGACTTTTGTCAGATCCAAGCTTGCAAAAATTTTCTCCTATTCTGTACGTTCTCTGTTCACCCTGTTGATAGTTTTCTTTGCTATGCAGAAGCTCTTTAGTTTAATTAGATCTCATTTGTCAATTTTTGCTTTTGTTGCAATTGCTTTTGGTATCTTTGTCATGATATCCTTGCTCATTCCTATGTCCAGAATGGTATTGCCTAGGTTGTCTTCTTGGGTTTTTATAATTTTGGGTTTTACATTTAAGTCTTTAATCCATCTTGAGTTAATTTTTGTATATGTTGTAAGGAAGGGGTCCAGTTTCAATCATCTACATATGGCTAGCCAGTTATCTCATCACCATTTATTGAATAGGGAGTCCTTTCCTCATGACTTGTTTTTGTCAGGTTTGTTGAAGATCAAATGGGTGTGGGTGCGTGGCCTTATATTTCTGGGTTCTCTATTCTGTTCCATTGGTCTGGTCTATGTGTCTGTTTTTGTACCAGTGCCATAAACAAAATTTTAAAAGAAATTTGCAACACATATGTGAAAAGAGTAAATATTCTCTATATATGAAAAGCTCTCGTGAATTGTACTGGGAATCTCCCATTTGTTCTGCTCCCCTCCTCTTATTGCCCCCAACCCAGTTACACTTTGCCCTTCCCAACTCTGTTCTTTCCCTAACCTGGGAGACTTGATTTGCATGAATTTACATCAATGGACTGCCTTTGCCCTCTAGGTTTTTGTGACCTTTGGCCATGCTGAGTATCAGAAGGTCATAGGAAGGAGAAAGAGAGTGAGATCCCAGTAGTCATTTCTTTGGCCTCCACCTGCCCTCCGCTAACGGTTCCATTACAGCTCGTGTAGGGCTCCTTCTCCAGTGGGCGCTCTCTCTCTCTCTCTCTCTCCAGGTTCTGCTAGCCCCTCCTCTCCCTTGTCTCCTCAAGCCCAGAGTGGAAATGGAACCACCCCAGCTCCGCTCACCCTAACATTACTAGCCCAGAGTAATGTACTCTCTCGTAGGTCTCTTCAGTCTACACTTTCATAAATAGTTCCTTTAGTTAACTTTCCTCAAAAGAGCTAGTGTGTTGTATCATCATTTTGCCTGCAGAAACCCTAACAATTACAGTAATCAAAAAGACAAAGATAAATAGCCCAGTAGAAATGTAGGCAAAGGACAAGAACAAACAACGCACAAAATAAAAACTCCGAATAGTTTATCAACGTGAAAAAAAAATTTAGCATCACTAGTAAATACACATATATTTGCATAATATGCATACGTTAATTAAACCAATGTTGTCATCTTATTTTTAATCTATCCTTTTTTTTAATTTAAATAATATTTTCCAGTGTTGAAAGGATGGGAGTGCATATAGGTTGTCTCAAATACTGATGCTTGGGATTGAAATTTCTGAGAAATAATTATTACTAGTAATAATTTAATAAATTGAATAATTGAATAAATCGAATAATTATTAAATAATTTAATAATTATTAATGATTTGTACAAAGAATACTAAAAATGTTTTTACCCTTTGACCCAGCAAATCCCACTTCCAAGAAAATTGCCATAAGTTACTAAAATTTTCACAAAGATTTATATAGAACAACGTTCAGCAAAGCATTATCTGTGAGGTAAATTCTGGGAAATGACTTACGTTTTTAGAAATTAGATAAATTTTAGAGAAAGTGTGGATTGTCCATATACAGACTTTTTAAAAATCCTCTCTAGAAGAACCAGTGACCTTCTCTCACACCTCTTATCAGTGGTGTGATCTTGGCTCACTGCAAGCTCCGCCTCCTGGGTTCACGCCATTCTCCTGCCTCAGCCTCCCGAGTAGCTGGGACTACAGGTGCCCACCACCACGCCCAGCTAATTTTTTGTATTTTTAGTAGAGACAGGGTTTCACCTTGGTCTCAATCTCCTGACCTCATGATCCACCCGCCTCGGCCTCCCAAAGTGCTGGGATTACAAGCATGAGCCACCGCGCCCGGCCACCTCTTTGTAAAAGTATTCATAAGTTCTGCCTACACTAGCTCCAAAATATGTCCCAAATCCAATCACTTCTCACCATCTCCCCTGCAAAAAGCCTGGACCAAGCCAGCTTCAGTTCCCTGCCTAGACGGCTAAGCTGCCTCCTGAATCTCTTGTTGCTCATCCACCCTCCCCTGCCACAGTGTGTCCACACTGCAACAAGCATATCTCAGAGCATAAGCCACATCATTCCATTCCCTGCCGAAAACACACCAGTGGCTTCCCAGTGAAATTGGAGTAAAATCCATACCCCTCATACCCCTCCCCATGGCCTCCGGAGCCTCTGGTGGTCTGGCTCCGACTGCCTCTCAGCCATCCTCTCCACCACTCTCTGCACTGTCCTCCCCACTGTACATCACAGCCAAGCTTGCTTCTGCCACAGGCCTTTACACTTGCTTGCTCAGCAGCCTGGAACAGTCTTCCTGCAGTCTGTAGAGCTGGCCATTTCCCATCATTGAGATCCCAGTGAAATGTAGCTTCTTGAAGATGCCTTCCCAGAGGAAGAGACCTTCCTAGCTAACTTGGCATCATGACATTCTAATAATTCTGTCTCATGAACCCTTGTGTTTTTCTCAGTATTTAAAATATCAAAGATGTATCTCTTTGTTGCCTGTCTCCACCACCAGAATGAGCAAAAGGACTTTGCCTTTCTTGTATCCCCATCACTCACACTGAATGCCTAATACATACTAAATAATATTTGTCCAATGATGACTGCACACATATTGATTCATTCATTTATTCACTCAACAAAGACTTTTTGAGTGCCCTTCCTATGCCAGGCACTGCTCTGGGTACATGTGATACATCCATGAGGGAAGATCCCTGCCTCTCTGAAGCTTATACGCTAGCAGAAATAAGAGGCAAGAGATAATAAATACAATTTCAAAGTGACTTATATAATGTAGTAGAGCACGACACATGCTGTGGGGAAAAAAGAAAAATGTGGAGTAGAGTAGGAGAAGCAATGAGGCTGGGCATCTGGAGAGGTTGGGTGGGAGGAGGCAGAGGTGGTAGGCCTTCTTAGGAAGGAGACATTTGAGAAAAACTTGGAGAAGAACAAATGCATCAGGCAGATATTTGGGGAAGAGCAGCCACACAGCTAGAATAATAGTCCTAAGACAGAAGTGGAGTGGAGCCCAGAGCGCCTGTGCCTAACAATTTCTGCCATCTGAGAAATGTTTCTCCCAGGCTGGGCATGGTGGCTCACGCCTGTAATCCCAGCACTTTGGGAGGCCGAGGCAGGCGGATCATTTGAGGTCTGGAGTTCAAGATCAGCCTGACCAACACAGTGAAACCCTGTCTCTACTACTATACAAAAACTAGCCAGGTGTGGTGGCGGGCGTCTATAATCCCAGCTACTTGGGAGGCTGAGGCAGGAGAATCACCTGAACCCAGGAGGTGTAGGTTGCAGTGAGCCAAGATCATGTCACTGCACTCTAGCCTGGGCGACAGTGTGAGACTCCATCTCAAAAAAAAAAAAAAAAGTTTCTTCTAGCCTTGTGTTTCTATTAGCACCATACTGCTATATCTGCCTGCCCCATGCGAACTGGCTTGAGGGCCCATACTTAACCAAACAAGATCTTTACCCAGGGCTTTTTTAAATTTTGACTTGCATTGGATAAAAAGTCTCTTTCCCTTCTCTTTCCATCCAGTCACTCAACACATATTTTGACAAGCATTTACTACGTAATTTCTTCTGTTCTAAGCACTGGGGCTTCCATGGTTAGCAAGATAAATGGGAGTCCCTGCTCTCATGAGGGGGAGAGATAAAGTAAGTCAACAAGGAAAAACTGAGAATCGTTTCGGGTTCTCTGAAGGAAATCATCATGGCTCTAGGATGGGAAATGACTAAGAAGGGGAGGTTGGTGGGTAGAGTCTTACAGGGTGGGGGTCGTTTAAATTGAGGTTGTTTTGTCGTTGTTGTTTGAGATGGAGTTTCATTCTTGTCACCCAGGCTGGAGTGCAATGGCATGATCTTGGCTCCTTGCAACCTCCGCCTCCTGAGTTCAAGCGATTCTCCTGCCTCAGAGTAGCTGGAGTTACGGGCGCCTGCCATCACACCCAGCTAATCTTTGTATTTTTAGTACAGATGGGGTTTTCACCATGTTGGCCAGGCTGGTCTCGAACTCCTGACCTTAGGTGATCCCACTTCTCAGTCTCCCAAAGTACTGGGATTACAGGCGTGAGCCACCGTGCCCAGCCAGAATTGAGATCTTGGTGGATGCAGAGGTATCAGCCATGCAAATGTCTTAGGAGGAAGTGTTCCGGGCAGGGACCTGAGGTGGCAATGAGCTTGGCAAGTCAATACACTGAAAGAAGGTGATCACAGCTACAGCCTAGTGAGAAAAGGAGAAAGTAGGCCATAGAGAGTTAGACTGTGTGCCTTCCAACATGAAGAAACTGGGGTGTAAAAAAGCAACCCACACACAGGGAGACAGGGAAGGAAGAGAAAGTCCACAGAGCCCTGCCGACAACATTCAGAATGGGATTCCACTCATCATACTGCCAGCTCCATGCCTGCCCTTGCCAGATACTCAAGTGAGAAAATCTCCCTCTGTACTTCATCTAGGGTTTCTGTCACTAAACCCAAAAGAGTCATGATTAATTTATAGATATATATGAATATGAAAAAGACTGGAAGGAGAAGAAGTTATTGTACATGGAAACATTGACAGTGATATATCTGGGTTATAAAATTCATTTTCATCTCTGTACATTGCTTAACTTACGCTGTTTTAAAATCATGGCATTCTTTGGTTACATTTGTATTTTCTCACTTTGCCCTCTGTCACCTCAGGGGGCCGTGACGACAGGTGTGCTGGTATCCCTCTCACACCTGTGCTGCCCACCTCCCTGCCCTCACAGGTGTATTGAGACCAAATGTGAATTCCATTGCAAGAATGAAAGGAGCATTTGCCACAGTACTTCCATTCGGAGCTAGAAATAATTCTCTTTGTTTGTGGATCAAGAGCACCTCAAATTAATTTGGCATAAGAATCTAATTTTTGAAATCAAGATTTCCCCCCACTGACAAAGTTAGCGCCATAAGCAAATGGTTTCACAGCATTTTAAGAGCCTCCAGCTATACTGGGGCTCCACTGCCCTAATAGGAAGCGATAGGGAGCTGGGTGTGGGAGTCTGCAATGTACCTTTCACGGATATTTCTTTCACCTGGCAGACAGCCTAATGCTTAGCTGTCTGACCCACGACCAGGGGGTCCCTCACATGGGAAATTTGTTTATATTGGTGGATCCCCTTGTGGCTCTTGTCCAATCCACGTCCAGTTTATGCCTGCCTGACCATCACTCTGAGCTGGGAGCTCAGCCCAGTACCAGGATAAAACCCAGCCTGGAGCAGCCCCTGGTTCTTCAGGTGGAAGGCACGAACTCAGTACACCACCACAATAGGAAACACATTCAAACATTTTTACTTACAGATCCTGAGCAGAGAGAATGCAATGAGTTGGGAGGGTAGTGCTCTGTCCCTGGGTCACGAGAGGTAGGAATGAAGAGTGAGGCAGAGAGAAAGAGAAGTGCATAGAAGTGCATGGCAACCGGCAATATATGTAAGAGATATATATAAGAAAGTGTGTATATATATATATATATACATAATATATATATATGAAAGTGTGTATATATAAAAGAAAGTAGGATGTATATATAAAAAAGAAAGTACATATGAGAAATATATTTCTCATATTTAATGTAAGATATATCTTATGTTAATATATAAGTATATATAAGAAAGTAGGATGTGGGTCACTTTAGGTTTTCAGCAAATGCCTGAATGGTCCCTTTAAAGAAGTGGCAAGAAAGCAGGGAGCTGCTGCCTAGGAGAGACCCAAATTCTCTGGCTGCTGGCTTGAGTCATCTGGGTGTGGTATAGAACTGGAAACCATGTCCAGGGTGACTGAGCCCTGCTTCTGGTATGAGAAAGTTAAACCTATATTCGAAATGGATGCCCAAGCAGCAGAAAATTAGAATTCCCAACACCTGGTGGTAGGCTTTTCACTGAATGTCATAGCAGGCCTTAAATCAACTTCATACACATTTATGACACCATTTTATGTACAGAGTAGTGAGTTCTCCTGCCCCCAATTTACAGATGAAGGTGGCAAGGTCTGGAAGGTTTAAGTGATTTGCCAAGATCAACCCTTTCAGCCGTGTCTTTCTGGAACAAGTGAAACTCTGAGCAAAGGACAAACCCAGCATCAGGCAGAGCAGCTGACTCACAGGCTGTGCCTTGCTTTCTGTCTGAATTATTTCTTGGCAGAAAATGCTGTTTTGCTATCAGGACAGTCAAGTGTAGTTAGAACAAGCTCATGGAACAAAGCAGTTTAATTAAGGAAAAAAACATTACTTGGGTTACCGTGCTATTCTCTCCAATCCAAGATGGAAATTAATTTATAATAACCTTATCTTTTATTCATAGCATGCTGCATATTTCAGAGTATGTCGGCATCCTTGTATTTCTCAGTTGAATGTGAAATAATTGTGTGTTTCTAATGGGCTGCGAGTCAGTTCAAGTGCTGAAAGAACATAGCTGAGTCTTGTCTAACCATTCAGAGAAGTCTGAAGCCACTGGGGAGTGGCTTTGGTTTCCTTTTGATGAGTCATGATATTTAAAATTCAGAGGGCTGCTGCAGGCTTCAAAGCAGCCCTTTCAAACTGGTCACTCCACAACCTAACTCCATCAGTGGCAGAGGACAAAGAAAGCCCATTCACGTTCCCCTAACGACCTCCTTCTCTTTTCCCAGACCAACCTGACGGAGCTGAAGTCATTTGGCTCTCCGCCTCTGGCCGTCAGCAATGTCAGCGCTGCGGTGATGGTGCTGATGGCCCCCGGGGGTAGGGTGCCCAAGGACCGGAGCTGGAAGGCTGCTAAGGTCACCATGGCCAAAGTGGATGGCTTCCTGGACTCGCTAATGAACTTCAACAAAGAGAACATTCACGAGAACTGCCTCAAAGCCATCAGGCCATATCTGCAAGACCCCGAGTTCAATCCCGAGTTTGTGGCCACCAAATCCTATGCGGCTGCAGGCCTCTGCTCCTGGGTCATCAACATTGTGAGATTTTATGAGGTGTTCTGTGATGTGGAACCCAAGCGCCAGGCGCTGAGCAGAGCCACCACGGACCTCACAGCTGCCCAGGAGAAGCTGGCCGCCATCAAAGCCAAGATCGCTGTGAGTGACCCCAGAGCCCCTCACCCTGCTAATCCGCCTCCAATACAAACAACGCTCTTCGGTCACCATCTAACACCTAACGTTATGGTTTTTAAAGAGAAGCGGGAAAACCACATTTTCATGCAAAATCTCATTTTTCAGTAGAGGCAACTTTTTACATTTCTTTCTCAAACACTGTACAGGCCAAACAAGACAGTTCCACTGGACCCACTGGTTTACAAGCTGTGGTCCTAAAAGGTTTTCTCCTTTTCTGAACAAAAGGTTAAAATTTTGAGACTTTTTCTCCTTCTCCTTGGAAATGTAGATTTTAGCCACCTTACCCTTTTTACCTATTCCCTTCAGTTCTAGCCAACTATCTGTCTGTCTCACTCTCAGTAGCATGGATGTGTGGAAATGTGTCAGCTGTCTGCATTGTTTTGTGGAAGTTCTTTAAAGCAAGTTATATACTGTGACTTAGTGGGTGGCCCCTGGTCCATAAATATAAAACTGTGAGGGTCATTAGCTTTTATAAACTCATGTAGACCTTGTTATTATGTCTGCTTCACCCAGGATTTGGAGATGGGGATGGTGATCTTGGATTCACATCTATTTGGGGAGATTGTCCTTGTCAACCTGAAATAATTGAAAGGATCAGAATTCATTTTTTTTTTTTTAATCTGTGGAGGCAGGGTCTCCCTATGTTGCCCAGGTTGGTCTTGAACTCCTGGGCTCAAGTGATCCTCCCACCTCAGCCTCCCAAAGTACTGGGATTACAGATATAAGCCACTGAGCCCAGCCCAGAATCCAGCTTCAAGAGTTGATTTAAGTGAAAAACTGGCAATGGCCATTCGGAAAACATGAACTCGAAAGAGATAGAGTGAGTGCTCCAAAGTAAAACGTCAAGGTGTTACTTATATAGGCAGAAAACAAAGAAATTTTCTATAATAGGCTGGTTTATGAGTTACAACAATTTAATTAATTACAGTTTTCTGTACAGCTTGTTTCACTTCCTTTCCAATTTAAAAGAGTGTATTTAACCTTCCGTCTTAGCTAATGTGGAGTCTTTGTGTGAGAAAGATAAAAGGAAAGTTAATCTATAACAAAGATCAGCAATGAAGCTGGAAACAGTCTTCCCTGGTGCCCTTTAGTCATTCGCAATGTTTTACAAGACAGTGTAGGTAAGGAAAAAGGCCAATTTATAATCAGAGAAACAAAGGCTGCAACTGCCTGGGTTACAGCTACCTGTCCTATGACGCGAGACCTATAATCACATTACCTTAAGGCTCAAAATAGTTTAAAGTTCCAACAGCTTAGATCTTGAATTACTTACTTTCATACCCTTGAACTTCACCTTTCCCACAAAAATTTATACTAACAAAGTAACAGGTAGAAATCAGAATCCTGGAGGATAGCATAGCAGCTAAAAATCCATCCTTCCACATACCTTAGTTCCAATCCAAGCTGTAATATTTACTGATTGTGTGACCTTTAGAAAGGTTTCCAAAATGCCCAAATCTGAGCTTCCCGAAGTAGAGTGGATGCATAATAGTACCTGCTCCATGGGACTGTTGTAAGGATTAAAGGATGTGATGTGTATAAAGCATGAGACTAGAGCCCAGCCCATGATGAAGGGAGCAGCAGGAGCTGCCACCCCTGCTGTGAGCATGACCATAACTGCTCAACCACTACTGCCCCATTTACAGCATGTGCCGTCTACCACATGCACATCCAACCTCGTGCCTGGACTCAATCACGGCTGTGATCAAGTTCAATCCAGAAAATTTTCTGGATCTTTAATTTCTATATGTGCATTCTAGGCAAATAAGATTCTTGCTACAAATTTGTCATGAGGATAAGGAGCATTTTACAAGTTGTGGAAGATAGGATTGTAGACATGCCGTATGCCTCATGTGACATGGGTTTATTGATTGTTAGATTAAAATCTATGGAAAAAGGCTCTAGATCAAAGATCCTTGAGACCAATCTCTCTATTTAAAAAGATACTTTAGGCCAGGTGCAGTGGCTCATGCCTGTAATCCCAGCACTTTGGGAGGTCAAGGCAGGAGGATCATGAGGTCGGGAGATTGAGACCACCCGGGCCAACATGGTGAAACTCCGTCTCTACTAAAAATACAAAAAAAAAAAAAAAAATTAGCTGGGCATGGTGGCGGGCACCTGTAGTCCCAGCTACTCAGGAGGCTGAGGCAGGAGAATGAAGTGAACCCGGGAGGTGGAGCTTGCAGTGAGCCAAGATCAGGCCACTACACTCCAGCCTGGGCGACAGAGTGAGACTCTGTCTCAGAAAAAAAAAAAAAAACTTTGGCAAAGCAACTCACCTCCTCTCAATATGCTTGTTTTATAATGCACGTGTTCATGGACTAGTTTACTTAAAACAGATGATAATCACCATAACAATGGCTCCCTTCAAAGAACGTCACATGCAAGACACCGTCACATCCCCATTCCTGAATTTATTTTTTATTTTTAGAGAAAGGATCTTGCTGTGTTGCCCAGGCTGGTCTTGAACTCTTGGCCTCAAGTGAACTTCTTGCCTTGGCCTCCCAGAGAGCTAGGATTACAGGCAGTCTACAGGCATGAGCCACCATGTTCAGCCCATATTCCTGCTTTTTGGGAGGAAAAGATCTCCCGATAATTTTTATATTTTTCAGTCTCTTCCAGAAAAGTATAACAAGAACTGCATTTTCAAAGACTCTTGACTCAAGTTATTTTAACTAAAGGAACAGTTGGTGCAAAGAGAATGTTTTCAAAATGTTTATACCTTTCCAGTAGCCAACATTCACATGATGGGCCCACTCAACCTGCGAAAGCAATAAGAATATTTTAAAAATCCTTGGCTACCTTTGGAAGGCACTTCTTTTCTGCCAAAATATTTTCTGGAAAAAAAAATGTATTCTTGCTTTTAACAACCTCCTCTCTATCCTCCACTTATACACATCCCCGTCAACATCCCAGGAATGTGGGCACTCCCTGCTAATAACACAGGAGATGGGCTAACACCCAGCCCTAACCTGGAGACCCACCCAGGGCAAGAAGATTCTTTCCTATATGCTGCAAGGTCATTCCTAGCCTAGTCCAATCTCACATACACACACCCAAGTCTTACTTTTAGGATTTTATGATAATTCCAAGTAAATAATTTTATATTCAGAATACAGAAAGTGGGGGGAAAGCATATTTCAAGACAGATTTCAGTTCGATTACTGTATGCAGGACATTATATAGTTTGGATATTTGTTCCTGCCCAAATCTCATGTTGAACTGTAATCCCCAGTGCCAGAGATGAGGCCTGGTGGGAGGCGTTTGTGTCGTCAGGAGAATCCTTTATAGCTTGGTGCTGTCTTTATGACAGTGAGTGAGTTCTTGTGATATCCGGTCATTTAAAAGTATGTGGCACCTGCCCCCCGCAACTCCCTCTTGCTCCTGCTCTGGCCATGTAATGTGCTCCTGCTTTGCCTTCCACCATGAGTAAAAGCTCCCTGAGGCCTCCCCAGAGGAAGATGCCAGCAGTATGCTTCCTATACAGCCTGCAGAACCATGAGCCCCTGAAACCTCTTTTCTTATAAATTACCCAGTCTCAGGTATTTCTTTATAGCAATGCAAGAACGGCCTAATACAGAATGGAAATATATAAAAATGTTAACAGTGGTGGTGATCTCTGGGGGATGAATTTGGGATGGTTGTTTTGTCTAATCTACATTTTCTTTTGTTCTATAGTGAAGGTATATTAATGTTACGATTTATAAAAATAATAGTAAGAACAAGTGAGGCATTTTCCTTGAGCATATAATCACACACAGAGTGAAATATCAAATAGTAGAGAAAGGCTTCTGATGAGAAACAAGAATCCCCTTTAATTCTTGTATCTGTTTCTGGTGCTTGAGAGCACATCAGAGCCTGCTACGTAGCAGCTCAACTGTGTTCTAGTTGGCCCACACAGTCTATTTGCAGATGATTTAATTAATTGCCAATATTTAAAACAGCAGGTACTTTTACGTAAAAATCTTATTTTAGGCCAGTCTAAAAATAATCAAAAGATTCTCATATGTCATTAATTGACCCTAAAGTTAAGTAATGGCTTCCCATTCACATAGTTTTGCTCATTTTGTCATAATCCCCACCAACTTCTATTTTTTTCAACACTAGACTCATCTGACAAGTTTCCATTATCTTCCCACTTTCTGATCACTTGAATTTCTGACTTCCGTCCATGTGTTATGCTGATATCTATTTCTTGATGTATCTTATCGAGGCAGTTGACCTTCTGCTAGCTAGCTAAGGCTATAAGTTGTTCATTTCTATGTCTTCCCAATATAGTTACAGTAATCAGTTTTATTAGGTTAGCACAAAAGTAATTGTGGTTTTTGCCATTACTTTAAGGGCTGGCACGGTGCCTCATGCCTGTAATCTCAGCACTTTGGGAGGCTGAGGTGGTTGCATCACCATCACCTGAGGTCAGAAGTTCGAGACCAGCCTGACCAACAATGGTGAAACCCAATTTCTACTAAAAATACAAAACTAACCAGGCGTGGTGGTGCACACCTGTAATCTCAGCTACTTGGGAGGCTGAGGCAGGAGAATCACTTGAACCCAGGATGCAGAGGTTGCAGTGAGCCAAGATTGCACCATTGTACTCCAGCATGGGCAGCAAGAGGGAAACCCCGTCCCCTGTCTCAAAAAAAAAAAAAAAAAAGAGTAATGACACAAACTGCAATTATAGCCGGGCATGGTGGCTCACGCCTGTAATCCCAGCATTTTGGGAGGCCGAGACGGGTGAATCATCTGAGGTCAGGAGTTTGAGACCACCCTGGCCCACATGGTGAAACCCCATCTCTACTAAAAATACAAAATTGGCTGGGCATGCTGGTGAGCACCTGTAATCCCAGCTACTCGGGAGGCTGAGGCAGAAGAATTGCTTGAACCTGGAAGGCAGAGGGTGCAGTGAGCTGAGATCATGCCATTGCACTCCAGCCTGGGTGACAGAGCAAGACTCCGTCTCAAAAAAAAAAAAAAAAAAAAAATGCAGTTATTTTTCTGCCAATCTAACAGTTAATGTAACCTTTATTTCCTATTTTTATGTTCTATTACATAGAGGCAGCTCCCTTGGAGCTCTCAGCTTTCAAGATGTGTTAGTCTATTCTTGCATTACTGTAAAGAAATACCTGAGGCTGGGTAATTTGTAAAGAAAAGAAGTTTAGTTGGCTCACAGTTCTGCAGGTTTTACAAGAAGCATGATGCTGGCTTCTGGCGAGACCTTAGGAAGCTTACAATCATGGCCAAAGGCAATGGGGAGCCAGCATGTCATATGGCAAGAGAGACAAGAGGGAGGTCCCAGACTCTTTTAAACAACCAGATCTTCTCTGAACTCACTGATCAAGAACTCATTTACCAGCAAGGGAATGATGCGAAACCATTCATGAAAGACCCGCCCTGATGATCCAATCACGTCCCACCAGGCCCCACCTCCAATACTGGGAATCACATTTCAGCCTGAGATTTGGAGGAGACAGACATCCAAACCATATCACAAGATGACGCTCTTACCCCTGTCTTCAGCTCCCTTCCTTCTACTTCCCAACTTTTGTTATTACTGCTTATTATTACTTTTGCTTTGTAGTCACCAAAACTGAAAACACATTCTCTTCTGCAACCAAAATTAAGTGACCCATGCTCTGTCCATAGACTGATCTGCAAAGTTAAATCTGTTGGACTCCCTCACCCTCCAAATGGCCCTCACCAATTTGCTTGGTGTAATGGGCTTATGACTATTTTAATTGCCTTATAATCATTTTAGAGAAGTCTTGGGAAGTGTAGGAGGTAAATGAGCATGGCTAGTCTGCCATCCTTAATTGGATGGCCCACCCCCTGATTTTTAAACTGCTTGGATGTTTAAACTTGGCCCTACATTGATTTCTCTTGTGCCTTAGTAATGACCAACAAAGCAGCCTGAACCCTAGTTATTGCACAGACCTGAGATGTATTTGGAGGTATCTGCTGTGTGTCCATGTATCTTTGTGTGTAAAAATATGTACTTGGAGGACAACAAAAGCTACGTGCTTCAATTTTAAATTCTTAATACATTTTTTAAAAATTGAAATTATGTCTTTTTTATGTTCCTATACATCATGTTAATGGGAGAGACTAGATGAGGTTAAGTAAAAGTTATCTTGTACTCTAGGACCTTAGAGCCGGTAGAGGACTTAGATGGCAGACAGCCCAGCCCCAGATGAGCTGCAGCAGATACTGGCAGTTGTCCTCCCTGGCCCACATGGGTTGCTGTTGACCTTTTTCATGCTAACCCCAGTTTTGATGTGTTCTTGCTTCTAATAGCAGCACCTGCACCATTTTGACAGGCTACTGGAACCCATTTTTCTCCAACTCAAGCAGAGGCAGAATGTATACACCCTTCCCCCCATCCACATCCCTCACACCCTGTAGCGTTCAACACCTCAACGACCGCGGTGGTGGGGTATGAAGCTCAGCTCTCTCGTCTTGGAGCAGGACAGCTCTGGATGTCCACTCCACCCTCCCACTGCAGGATCAAGATGAAGTCCTTGCTAGGACCCGCCTGAGATCTTCCCCAAATATACCTTCATTTCCTTCTCTGCCCTGCTTTCCCTGGTCCCATAGGAAAGCCCCCGCAGAGTGCTTCCTTCAGATTCAGAACCACCTCCATGTGAACCCTCATCTAATGAGCACTGGTAGTTACATGGGCTGAAATGACTGATGGTCCTTGTATTCCTTCCTAAACAGCACCTTAATGAAAACCTGGCAAAGCTCACAGCCAGGTTTGAGACAGCAACAGCAGACAAACTCAAATGTCAGCAAGAAGCCGAAGTGACCGCAGGCACCATCTCCCTCGCCAACCGCCTGGTGAGTGTAAGCCACAGCAGCCCGAGCTGTAATTATATTAGCAGGCTTGTCAAATGCCATGGAGGTGCAAGATAGATGAGCACAGCACAGCAGCGCTTCGACTTGGAGGGAAGTATTAAAATGTGCTGAAATGCAGGAATTGAGTCCTGAGGAAAATGTGGATGCATAAACCCTGATCTGGTCAAAGGAGTTTTCTTATAGACATGGTTGGGAGGATGGGAGCACTGGATCTATCAGGCAGCTCATGCAAAATGGGAACACACTTATATTCATGTGTATTGACCAGAGGAAACATTACAAGACAAAGCTAGCATTTTATAGGCAAACCGTGACGTTCCTATCTATGTAACATTTCATTGCAAGGGTGTGGCCAACATTAGGAACTGAGATAGAAACAGAAAAGAATGAGACCTACTGACCCTGAGTATTTCAGAAAACACACACACAGACACGTATATACACACACGCTCTGGCCTTCCTGGGAAATCAAGTCTGCAGGTCAGGGCAGCGGTGCTTGTGTTATGAGTGTTTGTTTCTGCATAACAAATTACCCCAAAACTTAGTGATTTTGCACCATAACCATTTCATAATATCTCTCAAGTTTGTTGAGGGCAGGGCTCAGCTGGCCAGGTTTTCTGCTCCATGTGGCCACGACTGGGGTCACTTGGTACATTCAGCTGGTGGCTGGGCTGGAGGCCTCCAAGATGACTTCCTTCACATGCTGGGCATCTTGGCAGTGATGATTGGAAGGGAGGGTGCAGCTGGTCCTCTCTCCTTTCCTCAGGGCCTCTCCACACACTCTCTCTAGCAGGGTAGTCGGACGTCTTACATAGTAACTCAGGACATCAAGGACAAGTGTCCCAAGAGGCAGGAAGTGGAAAGTCCCAATATCTGAAGGCCTGGGACTGAAAACTGGCACAACAGCACTTCCGCTGTACTCTGTAAGTCAAAGCAGTCACAGATTAAAGGGCAGAGAGCACAGACAGCAACTCTTAATGACAGGAATGTCAAAGAATTTACAGCCTTTTAAAATCCCCTATGGCTTGTATTTCTCTTCCCATATATCAGCTAAGACTCTGCAAAGCAAGTCAAATAGATATGATTTCTCTTCAAGCTAGAGACTTTACAGCCGCCTCCTCACCAGTGAAGGGAAGTACACTCCACACCTGTTGACATTTATTCCAGCCACCATTGAATTACACAGCTGAGCCAGATGTTTTAATTTGGGGAGCAGTGAGTCATAGCCATCACTGAATGGAGCTGTGATGTAATGAAGACCTGCCATACCCAAATGTGTGTCTGTGCAGTTGTCACTGGACCAGCTTCTGCGTGGCTTTGAGATTATCCGTTTAGCTGAACAGTTCAGTTTAGAGACAGCAACTCTTGCCAATGTGCAAGAAGTCCTCCAGATCTCCTAGCTGGCCTGCCTTCCATTCAGCTCCCTGCTTGGTTTCCGAACTTAGTGCAGCCTTCTCTGCCTGGCTGGAGCACTTTCTGAGTCAATGCTCGTGGGAGGCAATGTGGCACTCTGCTCTAGGAGTCAGGATGTTTAGGCTCTGAAGCCACCCCTGTCTCTACCAACCTAGAGATTCTGGTGAGATATTTGGACTTTCTGACCTTTGTGTAATCTGAAAACAGGCATGTGAATGACTGGGTTGGCAAATCTCTAAGGTCTTTCCAGACTCTGACGTTGCATGATGTTATCATTAGAAGAAAAAATAAAGGGTGAGTCCTAACACAGAAGCAAAGTTCCGCCATACCACTAACAGTCCTCTGTAGAAAGGATGGCTCTCCTCCCAGGGAGACTGTACCAACCCAAAGAGGGCTGGGGGGTCAGGACTTTGTACACACCCATGAGCTTACCATGCTTCTCTGTGTCTCAATTAGCACATCTGTCTCCTTGCCCGCTGTGAATTATTTATGGTGCATGGACTTGATATTGTTTATTTTCATTTCCCCAGCATTTGGAAAGGAGAAAGAAGTGGCTAATTTTCTAACATGTTCCACAGACCAGGTATTGTGCTAAATAATAACCATACATGATTATATTTCATCCTCTCAACAACCCTTTGATTGAGTGGTATCAGTCTCCACACATAGAAAGAGCAGAGTCAAACCCTGTCATCTTTCCATGGTTCATGTGATGCATGACACAGAATGGGGGCTTGTGTACTGAAAGCTTTGCTACAGGCAGCGCAAATCCCCATTGATGGAAAGGGCCATATAAGTGATATTCTGCCTCTTCCCGCTATGAAGCATGCAGTGGGCGCTCTCCATGATGGAATCATGGCTCTATGACCTTCTGTGTAACACGCCTCCTCTCCTCTCTGGCTTTTGAAATGGTAGGTTGGAGGACTCGCTTCTGAAAACGTGAGGTGGGCAGACGCCGTGCAGAACTTCAAACAGCAGGAAAGGACGTTATGTGGAGACATTTTACTTATAACGGCTTTCATTTCCTACCTTGGCTTCTTCACAAAGAAATATCGGCAGAGCCTCCTGGACGGAACTTGGAGGCCCTACCTGAGCCAGCTGAAAGTACGTATGGCCTGAATTTCTCCCGACCACATCAGCCTTTGGGCACCAATGGGAATACATCACGGTCATAATTCACATCCTCTCGTGTCCTCCTGCACACTCACCCCCATCACCCCCTGAGCACCAGGTGTGAAACCTGCGTACCCGTGTCTTTCCACACTGCCTTGCATTGCTGCCCACTGCCCTCCAGGCCACCTGGGGACAGCACCTCTCCTCTGCAGTCCTCCATGGGAACACGAGTCCTCTTCCCCGCGGGCTGTCTCCTAGCAATCCTTAAAGCTGTGAAACCTGGGAGATAGAAAAAAAAAACCAATTTCGTCTCTGATCTCCCCACTCCAGAGCCAAACTTCATAGGAGCAGTCAGGGGAAGTTCCCTTTTGCAGATCCTACATTGCACGTTGTTACTGAGCCCCAAAGCTACACAGCTTGTGCCAATGACTCACAGATATCCTTCCTCTGCTTCCATCTTGCATGATCCCATGAACAGCTGCTCACATGCTTCTTATGGGGGCAGTTCAGCTTGTCCTCTTCGTGCGGTTGGGTGGATGGTACTCCCAACTCATCCCTTTACATCACCCCCACGCCCAACGTAACAAAGTGAGGAAATACTGGGTTTCCCATTAAAGGGGATTCAAAGTTGTACTTGGACCCGAGCATCAGAAGAAGTCCTAATATTTCCTTGGCACTTTCACATCACTCATAGCAAACCACAAATACTCCCTATGTATTTAGCGTGTCCTGCCACTCCACTATACAGGAGGCACACAAAACGTGCAAGACCGGGATACCTTTGGCAAGTTCCCAGTCCACTTGAGGAGATTAGGCTCATAAAAGTCAGCGAGGGTGAAAGTCAGCCCCAAATTTCACAACATAAGGTAAAAGCTGTATTCCAGATCTATTTGTAAGTAGAACCTTAGAACAAAAACTCTTTCTATAGTGATGATTGTTTTCTCAGATCAGCTCATAAAACCCTGCTCACCTGACAATTAGCTAAACAGTAGTTTTTAAAATGTTACGGTGCTAGCAAATAAACAAAAGTAAAGCAGCTGTTTTACTCATCCTAAACACGTTTTGAAAAAGGAGATTGTTGAAGGAACCATCACTAACTGAGTGAATGAAGATGAAGAGCTCAGTAGCAGCTTAGTGAGGATTTTTCTGGCTTTGTTTGGGTTCTTAAGCTTTCTTGTGTCATGGACGTCTTTGACAGTCTGGTGAGGCCTACGGATTCCTTCTCAGAATAATGTTTTTGAGCACGTCAAATAGAATGCATGAGATTACAACGGGAAAAAATATATTGGAACACAATTCTGGTCCCAGATAAGAATCCCCAACAGGCTGATTTCCCTTCAGGCGTTTTGTTGGATACTGTAGTATTGGCCATTTGTGCCCTTGGTAGATACAATTAAGAGGATAAGGGATGGTTTGGAGAGGTTTGCCTGGGATAACTGGGCAAAACAAACTTCAGAGAGGAGTGAGATGAAGGAGTTAAAAGGGTATTTGTCTAAACCTCGAAAGCATTATGCTAAGTGAAAGTAGCCAGACACAAAAGGTCATATATTGTAGGATTCATTTATAGTAAAAATATCCAGAATAAGAAAATCCAAGGGGACAGAAAACATATTCATAGTTTCCATGAGCTGGGGGTAGAGAGAAATCATGGGGGCTGTCGAATGAGTATGGGATTTGGGGGTGATGAAATGTTTTGGAAATAGAGCTGATGGCTGCATAATGTTATGAATAGACTAACTGCCACTGAATTGTGTACTTTAAAATGGTTAATTTATTTTGTATCAATGTTACCTTAATTTAAAAATATATATATGGGTCATCAATGAAAAAGATTGCCCGTAAAAAAAATTAAGTGAGCCCGGCGTGGTGGGTCACGCCTGTAATCCCAGTACTTTGGGAGGCCGAGGCAGGTGGATCACCTGAGGTCAGGAGTTCGAGACCAGCCTGTCCAGCATGGTGAAACCTCATTTCTACTAAAACACAAAAATTAGCTGGGTGTGGTGCCAGGCACCTGTAATCCCAGCTACCTGGGAGGCTGAGGCAGGAGAATCACTTGAACCTGGGAGGGGGAGTTTGCATGGAGCTGAGATCACGCCATTGTACTCTAGCCTGTGTGACAGAGCAAGGTTCCATCTCAAAAAAAAAAAAAAGAACCAAGTGAGCAGAGAAAGGCTAACAAAGAAGGAAGTGTCTAGGGCACACACAGGATCCCTGAAGGGGCATAAGAGAGGCCACAGGCAAGTTCTCAGACTGATAAATACTCGCCAGCTTCCCCACAGGCACCATCAGGCAGGTTTGCGAGAAAGAGTCCTGCAAGTGAATGGGGTGTTTGGGGAAGAGGAAAAGAAAACCCATCCAGCCTCTTACAAGCTGGTGAAACAGATGAGAGGAAAGAGTGGTTTGTGCCGGTTGGTAGAGATAGGAGCAAACCCACTAGGCATGGGACCTGGTGCTGGTTCATGGAGCGTGCACAAGAAACACAGATATATGGCAGAGAAATAACACTGTTAACATGGGTGAGAGTGTGTAGGAAGTCATAGATTAAAATATAGATAATATAGTAGAAACTTGACTTAGGTAAAGATACCGAAAAACAAAGAATAAGTCACACGAGCTGAATTTCTGCAGTTATTCATCCATGGAGAGAAAAAAAAAAGCTATCAGGACTTTAATAGAACCTGCTTCCAGATATAATCACACAGCCAGAAAAGCATTCTTCAGCGGGATGTTGATCTTGCTTTTAAAGGAGTTGTGTCATTTGGTGAGTAACTGTGCATTCACCCAGCTGAGAATGTCTGCTTCTGTTCTGAGCGTGGGGTGGCGTTTCTTCTTCACCAGACCCCCATTCCAGTCACCCCGACCCTGGATCCCCTGAGGATGCTGATGGACGATGCTGACGTGGCTGCCTGGCAGAACGAGGGCCTCCCAGCCAACCACATGTCCGTGGAGAATGCCACCATCCTCATCAACTGTGAGCGCTGGCCACTCATGGTTGACCCTCAGCTACAAGGCATCAAATGGATCAAGAATAAATATGGTGAAGATCTCCGGGTCACGCAGATTGGTCAGAAAGGGTAAGTGGTTGAGCACAAAAATTCCCACTTTAGCCATTTGTGCAGGAAAATGTATAGATCATGAGCAGATTTTAAGCCCCAGTGAATGGTTTGTACACTCCTGGTCTCTCCATCAGGCTTCTCATGTTTCTCTTCCCATTTTAGCAAACATCTCAATGAAAGATGCCTGGGTACTAAGCCTTTGCTTTTCATCCACATGAGAAATCATGTACCACAACCTCTTGACCCATTCTGGGGTCCTTTCTTCACCATCCCTAGAGCTCATCCTCCCATTGTCCCTTAAACACTTCCTCCCCAAACTTCGCATCCCATTGTCACATAGCTCTGTGCTTTATAAAGTCTTCCTCACCCTTAGCCAAAGCTGCCTCCCTTATCTCTCCTCTACCCATTATTTCTACCTCTGCCCTAGAGCCACATAGAAAGAACAAAACTCTCCTCCTGAAAAACAATTGGGCATTTCAGTAAGTCCCGTGGAGCAGCTGAGTTAGTTATGAAACCTTCAAAGCCCTTGGTACCTGCCATGTGGCTTCGTACTTACCTGTGGGAAAGTTACCACGTGGAGGGACTTGAATGGCACCGAGAATGTCTGGCCAGCACCCACCAGGCTTCAGTGGCTTGGGCCTCCACATCCCTCATGCATCCCTTCGTTTTAGCCTTGTGGTTTCAGTACGCATCCTGTTCTATGTCATCAGGGCACCTGGGGAAACAGGATGGGGCAATGGGGAAGAGGAAGTGACGCAGACATCATTCATTAGGAGGTTGATATGCATCAGTCTTGGTGTTAGGGGTTTTATCTCAAATGCCGTCCTTAATCCACACAGTTAATAAGGTTAGTAATCAACCGGTTAATAACCAGTAAGGTTATTGGTTCCATTTCACGTCCGAGGAAGCAGAGGTTCACAGAAGTTAAGTAATTTCCCCGGGGAGTTCGCCATTTTAAAAGTGATGGAAATTTGGCACTCGTGTTTATAGCAGTATTATTCATAATAGACAAAAGGTGAAGGGAACCCAGATAAATGGATAAACAAAATGTGAGGTACATATGCAACGGAGTATTATTGCCTTAAAAGGAAAACAATTCTTTAAAGAGCATAATTAGATTGTTTGTGATACAAAGGAGAAATGCTTAAGGACATGGATACCCCATTCTCCATAGCATGATAATTTTTTTTTTTTTTTTTTTTGAGATGGAGTCTCAGTCTGTCGCCCAGGCTGGAGTGCAGTGGCCCGATCTTGGCTCACTGCAAGCTCCGCCTCCCGGGTTCATGCCATTCTCCTGCCTCAGCCTCCCGAGTAGCTGGGACTACAGGCCCCCGCTACCACGCCCGGCTAATTTTCTGTATTTTTAGTAGAGACGGGGTTTCACCTTGTTAGCCAGGATGGTCTCGATCTCCTGACCTCGTGATCCGCCCACCTCGGTCTCCCAAAGTGCTGGGATTACAGGCGTGAACCACCATGCCCGGCCTCTATAACGTGATTATTATGCATAGCATCCCTGTATCAAAATAGCTTATGTACCCCATAAATATATACACCCATGTACCCATAAAAATTAAAAGTAAAAAATGTTTTCAAAGAAAAAATATTTAAATAAAATAAAATTGAAGTTAAAAAAAAAGGGAAAAAAATTCTGACACATGCCACAACATGGATGAATCTTTAAAGTGTTATGCAGAGTAAAATAAGCCAGTGACAAAAAGACAAATGTGGTATGATTCCTCTCATCCAAGGTTTCCAGGGTAGACAAATTTATTGAGACAGAAAGTCGAATGGTGTTTGCCAGGGAGTGGGAGGGAGACGGGAATGGAGAGTTAGTGTTTCACAGGTACAGAGTTTCAGGTTTTGTTTTGTTTTTTTGTTTGTTTGTTTGTTTTTTGAGATGCAGTCTCACTCTGTCACCCAGGCTGGAGTGCAGTTGTGTGATCTCAGCTCACTGCAACTTCCGCCTCCCGGGTTCAAGCAAGCGATTCTCCTGGTTCAGCCTCCTGAGTAGCTGGGACTACAGGCGCCCGCCACCACACCTGGCTAACTATTTTTTGTATTTTTAGTAGAGACAGGGTTTCACTATGTTGGCCAGGCTGGTCTCAAACTCCTGACCTTGTGATCTGCCTGCCTCAGCCTCCCAAAGTGCTGGGAGTGAGCCACCGCACCCGGCCAGTTTCGGCTGTACAAGAACAGTTCTGTGAATGGATGATGGTGATGGATGCACAACAGTGTACTTAAAGCCATGGAACTGTACACATTAAGACGGCACACAATATATGTTATGTATATTTTACCACAACTTAAATATATTAGTAAATATGTTTAAAAAGTAATGGAGGCAGCTGGGCGCAGTGGCTCAAGCCTGTAATCATAGCACTTTGGGAGGCCGAGGCGGGCAGATCATTTGAGGTCAGGAGTTCAAGATCAGCCTGGCCAACATGGTGAAATCCCGTCTCTACTAAAAATACAAAAATGAGCTAGGCGTGGTGGCAGGCGCCTGTAATCCCAGCTACTCAGGAAGCTGATGCAGGAGAATACCTTGAACCCAGGAGGCGGAGGGTGCAGTGAGCCGAGATCGCGCCATTGTACTCCAGCCTGGGGGACAAGAGCGAAAACTCTGTCTCAAAAAAAAAGTAATGGTGGCACTATTTGAACCTGGGTCATCCTTACTTAGAAACCTAATGTTTATCCACTCTAGCGAACAGCCACTCAAAGTGAGCTTTGTTGCTCTGGCCACATGTCCCAAGCATGCATGCACTGAGGTCCAGATCACTCAGGGTTGTTCAAATTGAATACATGATGTTAAAAATAATAGTTAACCAAACCAAATATTAAATATTATAATGCATCTATCTTATAGAGCAAACTTTGTTGAGAAGTGAATGCCAAGGCATGCTATGATATATATAGATATAGTGGCGCTATCTCGGCTCACTGCAACCTCTACTTCCTGGGTTGAAGCAATTCTCCTGCCTCAGCCTCCCGAGTAGCTGGGATCACAGGCGTGCACCACTATGCCTGGCTAAATTTTGTATTTTTAGTAGAGACAGGGTTTCACCATATTGCCCAGTGGTCTCGAACTCCTGACGTCGGGTGATCCGCCTGCCTCAGCCTTCCAAAGTGCTGGGATGACAGACGTGAACCACCGCACCCGGTCAATATGATATATTTTTATTTGCATCTTCAGTCACATAGTAATCCAACCCTGGCCTTCTCCTGAAACTTTAATTAAAATATTCTTTTCCAGCTGACTAACAATGCATTTTAGACAGGTGTGTGTTCTTTTTGCTTATTGCAGTGTCCCTAGTGTCTAAAACACTGTCAAATGCATTGTAGGCCCTTAATAAATATGTTCAATTAATTCTTAGTTCATGTCCATTAGCTACTTTCCTATTGAATGGTTTTCTAGATTTGTTGTATATTATTTGAATACAAATGTTGCATTATATGTAATATGTATCGTCTTCTTTCTTCATATGAATGAAAATTTGTTCATCTCGTTTGTCTTTTAATTTACTTTTGTGAGGTTTTACCTACTTACAGTTCATTTTATTTTAGTTTTTTATTTGATCAGATTTGTCAGCCATTTATTCTATAAATGATGCCTAGAGGAGTCTTTTCTCTCCAAGAATTTTAAAAATATTCACCTACATTTTTAGTTTTTAGTTTTTTGTTTGTTTGTTTGTTTTAAGACAGGGTCTTACTCTGTCACCCAGGCTGGAGTACAGTGGTGAAATCATGGCTCCCTGCAGCCTCGACCTCCAGGGTTCAAGCACTCCTTCCACCTTAGCCTCCCAAGTAGCTGGAAATACAGGTGTGCAACACCACGCCCTGCTAATTTTTGTATTTTTGTAGAGAGGATGTCTCACTATATTGCCCAGGCTGGTCTCAAACTCCTGGCCTCAAGCAATCATCCCACCTTGGCATCCCTAATTTCTGGGATTACAGGAATGAGACACCAGGCCTGGCCCATTTTTAAGTTTTTTGAGTTTTCTTTTTACGTGGAAATCCAATCAATTTAAATATAGTTTAAGCTACTATATGTGGTACAGACTAATTTCCCAAGTGGTTAGCTATTGTTTCAATACCAAATATTAAATTTTCCATTCTTTCCTGAATTAATTAGAAATGTCATTTTACTATATATTAAATTATTTTATTAAATAGGGTCATTATTCTTTTCTATGTATCTAATACTATACTAGCTCTTATTTACTTTTATATTTAGTAACATTTATTGTGGTGTTTCTCATTACAAAAGTAATATGTCATCACTGTAAAGAAAAATGAGAGGCCGGGCGCGGTGGCTCACACTTGTAATCCCAGCACTTTGGGAGGCCGAGGCGGGCAGATCATGAGGTCAGGAGATAGAGACCACGGTGAAACCCCGTCTCTACTAAAAATACAAAAAATTAGCCGGGCGTGGTGGTGGGCGCCTGTACTCCCAGCTACTCAGAGAGGCTGAGGCAGGAGAATGGCATGAACCCAGGAGGTGGAGCTTGCGGTGAGCCGAGATTGCGCCACTGCACTCCAGCCTGGGCGACAGAGCGAGACTCCGTCTCAAAAAAAAAAAAAAAAAAAAGAAAAATGAGAGGACGGGGTAGGAGTTATCATAAAAAACAAAGAAATAAAAACTTCTATAATTCATCTTTCAAAAACACTGCTAACTTGTTGGTATATGCTGTCCTTTAAGCCTTCTTTCTACACATCTATATTGTTGATATATATAAAATATTTAGTATTAGATAATGAGTCCCTCCTCTTCTTCATTATTGGTTTTCTCCTTGCCAGCCTCACTGTATTCTTTTAGGTTAACTTTAAGATCTTTGGTTGAGTTCCGTAAAGTTTTATTGTTATTCTTTGTTTGAATTGTATTATATCAGTCTTATAAATGGACTTTAAGAAAATCAACCTATTTACATATTTATTAAACTCTACATAACACTGAAAAGTTAAAAGTAACCTAGATCTTTGTTAATTGATAAATTAAGGTGTATCAATATGGCCTAATACCCAGTCATTTAAAATTACATGGAAGAGTATTTAATGACATGGTGAAATGATTGCAATATATTTTATGTAAAAAAACAGGTTATAAAACAAAACCACCATGTGAATCTAATACTATCAAAGCTAAACTTGACAATATAATATATTCAAATATACACAGTATACACCAAAATGTTAAAGACATATTATGGTTTTCATTATCTTTTTTGTATTTTATAATTTCTCCCTATTTCTTTTTTTTTATTATTATACTTTAACTTTTAGGGTACATGTGCACAATGTGCAGGTTTGTTACATATGTATCCACGTGCCATGTTGGTGTGCTGCACCCATTAACTCGTCATTTAGCATTAGGTATATCTCCTAATGCTATCCCTCCCCCCTCCCCCCACCCCACAACATTCCCCAGAGTGTGATGTTCCCCTTCCTGTGTCCATGTGTTCTCATTGTTCAATTCCCACCTATGAGTGAGAACATGAGGTGTTTGGTTTTTTGTCCTTGCGATAGTTTACCGAGAATGATGGTTTCCAGTTTCATCCATGTCCCTACAAAGGACATGAACTCATCATTTTTTATGGCTGCATAGTATTCCATGGTGTATATGTGCCACATTTTCTTAATCCAGTCTATCGTTGTTGGACATTTGGGTTGGTTCCAAGTCTTTGCTATTGTGAATAGTGCCTCAATAAACATACGTGTGCATGTGTCATCATAGCAGCATGATTTATAGTCCTTTGGGTATATACCCAGTAATGGGATGGCTGGGTCAAATGGTATTTCTAGTTCTAGATCCCTGAGGAATCACCACACTGACTTCCACAATGGTTGAACTAGTTTACAGTCCCACCAACAGTGTAAAAGTGTTCCTATTTCTCCACATCCTCTCCAGCACCTGTTGTTTCCTGACTTTTTAATGATGGCCATTCTAACTGGTGTGCGATGGTATCTCATTGTGGTTTTGATTTGCATTTCTCTGATGGCCAGTGATGATGAGGATTTTTTCATGTGTCTGTTGGCTGCATAAATGTCTTCTTTTGAGAAGTGTCTGTTCATGTCCTTCGCCCACTTTTGGATGGGGTTTTTTGTTTTTTTCTTGTAAATTTGTTTGAGTTCATTGTAGATTCTGGATATTAGCCCTTTGTCAGATGAGTAGGTTGCAAAAATTTTCTCCCATTTTGTGGGTTGCCTGTTCACTCTGATGGTAGTTTCTTTTGCTGTGCAGAAGCTCTTTAGTTTAATTAGATCCCTTTGTCAGTTTTGGCTTTTGTTGCCGTTGCTTTTGGTGTTTTAGACATGAAGTCCTTGCCCATGCCTATGTCCTGAATGGTATTGCCTAGGTTTTCTTCTAGGGTTTTTATGATTTTAGGTCTAACATGTAAGTCTTTAATCCATCTTGAATTAATTTTTGTATAAGGTGTAAGGAAGGGATCCAGTTTCAGCTTTCTACATGTGGCTAGCCAGTTTTCCCAGCACCATTTATTAAATAGGGAATCCTTATCCCATTGCTTGTTTTTGTCAGGTTTGTCAAAGATCAGATAGTTGTAGATATGTGGCATTATTTCTGAGGGCTCTGTTCTGTTCCATTGATCTATGTCTCTGTTGTGGTACCAGTACCATGCTGTTTTGGTTACCGTAGCCTTGTAGTATAGTTTGAAGTCAGGTAGCGTGATGCCTCCAGCTTTGTTCTTTTGGCTTAGGATTGACTTGGCGATGCGGGCTCTTTTTTGGTTCCATATGAACTTTAAAGTAGTTTTTTTCCAATTCTGTGAAGAAAGTCATTGGTAGCTTGAGGGGGATGGCATTGAATCTATAAATTACCTTGGGCAGTATGGCCATTTTTACGATATTGATTCTTCCAACCCATGAGCATGGAATGTTCTTCCATTTGTTTGTATCCTCTTTTATTTCATTGAGCAGTGGTTTGTAGTTCTCCTTGAAGAGGTCCTTCACGTCCCTTGTAAGTTGGATTCCTAGGTATTTTATTCTCTTTGAAGCAATTGTGAATGGGAGTTCACTCATGATTTGGCTCTCTGTTTGTCTGTGATTGGTGTAGAAGAATGCTTGTGATTTTTGTACATTGATTTTGTATCCTGAGACTTTGCTGAAGTTGCTTATCAGCTTAAGGAGATTTTGGGCTGAGATGATGGGGTTTTCTAGATATACAATCATGTCATCTGCAAACAGGGACAATTTGACTTCCTCTTTTCCTAATTGAATACCGTTTATTTCCTTCTCCTGCCTGATTGCCCTGGCCGGAACTTCCAACACTGTGTTGAATAGGAGTGGTGAGAGAGGGCATCCCTGTCTTGTGCCAGTTTTCGAAGGGAATGCTTCCAGTTTTGGCCCATTTGGTATGATATTGGCTGTGGGTTTGTCATAGATAGCTCTTATTATTTTGAGATACGTCCCATCAATACCTAATTTATTGAGAGTTTTTAGCATGAAGCGTTGTTGAATTTTGTCAAAGGCCTTTTCTGCATCTATTGAGATAATCATGTGGTTTTTGTCTTTGGTTCTGTTTATATGCTGGATTACATTTATTGATTTACATATGTTCAACCAGCCTTGCATCCCAGGGATGAAGCCCACTTGATCATGGTGGATAAGCTTTTTGATATGCTGCTGGATTAGGTTTGCCAGTATTTTATTGAGGATTTTTGCATCAATGTTCATCAAGGATATTGGTCTGAAATTCTCTTTTTTGGTTGTGTCTCTGCCAGGCTTTGGTATCAGGATGATGCTGGGGGACCTCTTTTTCTATTGATTGGAAATTTCAGAAGGAAGGACCATTCTCTTGTACCTTGGTAGAATTCGTGGACTCTTTTTGGTTGGTAAGCTATTGATTATTGCCACAATTTCAGAACCTGTTATTGGTCTATTCAGAGATTCAACTTCTTCCTGGTTTAGTCTTGGGATGGTGTATTTGTCGAGAAATTTATCCATTTCTTCTAGATTTTCTAGTTTATTTGAGTAGAGGTGTTTGTAGTATTCACTGATGGTAGATTGTATTTCTGTGGGATCGGTGGTGATATCCCCTTTATCATTTTTTATTGCGTCTATTTGATTCTTCTCTCCTTTCTTCTATATTATTCTTGCTAGCAGTCTATCAATTTTGTTGATCTTTTCAAAAAACCAGCTCCTGGATTCATTAATTTTTTGAAGGGTTTTTTGTGTCTCTATTTCCTTTAGTTCTGTTCTGATTTTAGTTATTTCTAGCCTTCTGCTAGCTTTTGAATGTGTTTGCTCTTGCTTTTCTAGTTCTTTTAATTCTGAGGTTAGGGTGTCAATTTTGGATGTTTTCTGCTTTCTCTTGTGGGCATTTAGTGCTATAAATTTCCCTCTACACACTGCTTTGAATGTGTCCCAGAGATTCTGGTATGTTGTGTCTTTGTTCTCATTGGTTTCAAAGAATATCTTTATTTCTGCCTTCATTTCGTTATGTACCCAGTAGTCATTCAGGAGCAGGTTGTTCAGTTTCCATGTAGTTGAGTGGTTTTGAGTGAGTTTCTTAATCCTGAGTTCTAGTTTGATTGCACTGTGGTCTGAGAGACGGTTTGTTATAATTTCTGTTCTTTTACATTTGCTGAGGAGAGCTTTACTTCCAACTATGTGGTCAATTTTGGAATAGGTATGGTGTGGTGCTGAAAAAAATGTATATTCTGTTAATTTGGGGTGGAGAGTTCTGTAGATGTCTATTAGGTCAGCTTGGTGCAGAGCTGAGTTCAATTCCTGGGTATCCTTGTTAACTTTCTGTCTCGTTGATCTGTCTAATGTTGACAGTGGGGTGTTAAAATCTCCCATCATTATTGTGTGGGAGTCTAAGTCTCTTTGTAGGTCACTCAGGACTTGCTTTATGAATCTGGGTGCTCCTGTATTGGGTGCATATATATTTAGGATAGTTAGCTCTTCTTGTTGAATTGATCCCTTCACCGTTATGTAATGGCCTTCTTTGTCTCTTTTGATCTTTGTTGGTTTAAAGTCTATTTTATCAGAGACTAGAATTGCAACCCCTGCCTTTTTTTGTTTTCCATTTGCTTGATAGATTTTCCTCCATCCCTTTATTTTGAGTCTGTGTGTGTCTCTGCACGTGAGATGCGTTTCCTGAATACAGCACACTGATGGGTCTTGACTCCTTATCCAGTTTGCCAGTCTGTGTCTTTTAATTGGAGCCTTTAGCCCATTTACATTTAAAGTTAATATTGTTATGTGTGAATTTGATCCTGTCATTATGATGTTAGCTGGTTATTTTGCTCATTAGTTGATGCAGTTTCTTCCTATCCTTGATGATCTTTACAATTAGGCATGTTTTTGCAGTGGCTGGTACCGGTTGTTCCTTTCCATGTTGAGTGCTTCCTTCAGGAGCTCTTGTAGGGCAGGCATGGTGGTGACAAAATCTCTCGGCATTTGCTTGTCTGTAAAGTATTTTATTTCTCCTTCACTTATGAAGCTTAGTTTGGCTGGATATGAAATTCTGGGTTCAAAATTCTTTTCTTTAAGAGTGTTGAATATTGGCCTCCGCTCTCTTCTGGCTTGTAGAGTTTCTGCCGAGAGATCAGCTGTTAGTCTGATGGGCTTCCCTTTGTGGGTAACCTGACCTTTCTCTCTGGCCGCCCGTAACATTTTTTCCTTCATTTCAACTTTGGTGAATCTGACAATTATGTGTCTTGGGATTGCTCTTCTCAAGGAGTATCTTTGTGGTGTTCTCTGTATTTCCTGAATCTGAATGTTGGCCTGCCTTGCTAGATTGGGGAAGTTCTCCTGGATAATATCTTGCAGAGTGTTTTCCAACTTGGTTCCATTCTCCCCGTCACTTTCAGGTACACCAATCAGACGTAGGTTTGGTCTTTTCACATAGTCCCATATTTCTTGGAGGCTTTGTTCGTTTCTTTTTATTCTTTTTTCTCTAAACTTCCCTTCTCGCTTCATTTCATTCATTTCATCTTCCATCACTGATACCCTTTCTTCCAGTTGATCACATCGGCTACTGAGGCTTCTGTCTTCTTCACGTAGTTCTTGAAACTTGGCTTTCAGCTCCTTCAGCTCCTTTAAGCACTTCTCTGCATTGGTCATTTTAGTTATACATTTGTCTAATTTTTTTTCAAAGTTTTTAACTTCTTTGCCATTGGTTTGAATTTCCTCCTGTAGCTCAGAGTAGTTTGATCATCTGAAGCCTTCTTCTCTCAACTAGTCAAAGTCATTCTCCGTCCAGCTTTGTTCCATTGCTGGTGGGGAACTGCGTTCCTTTGGAGGAGGAGAGGCACTGTGCTTTTTAGAGTTTCCAGTTTTTCTGCTGTTTTCTCCCCATCTTTGTAGTTTTTTCTACTTTTGGTCTTTGATGATGGTGATGTACAGATGGGTTTTTGGTGTAGGTGTCCTTTCTGTTTGTTAGTTTTCCTTCTAACAGACAGGACCCTCAGCTGCAGGTCTGTTGGAGTTTGCTAGAGGTCCACTCCAGACACTGTTTGCCTGGGTGTCAGCAGTGGTGGCTGCAGAACAGCGGATTTTCGTGAACCGCAAATTCAGCTGTCTGATCGTTCCTCTGGAAGTTTTGTCTCAGAGGAGTACCCGGCCGAGTGAGGTGTCAGTCTGTCTCTACTGGGGGGTGCCTCCCAGTTAGGCTGCTCGGGGTCGGGGACCCACTATAGGAGGCAGTCTGCCCGTTCTCAGATCTCCAGCTGCGCGTTGGGAGAACCACTACTCTCTTCAAAGCTGTCAGACAGGGACAGTTAAGTCTGCAGAGGTTACTGCTGATTTTTTGTTTGTCTGTGCCCTGCCCCCAGAGGTGGATCCTACAGAGGCAGGCAGGCCTCCTTGAGCTGTGGTGGGCTCCACCCAGTTCGAGCTTCCTGGCTGCTTTGTTTACCTAAGCAAGCCTGGGCAATGGCGGGCGCCCCTCCCCCAGCCTTGCTGCCGCCTTGCAGTTTGATCTCAGACTGTTGTGCTAGCAATCATCGAGACTCCGTGGGCATAGGACCCTCTGAGCCAGGTGCGGGACACAATCTCCTAGTGTGCTGTTTTCCAAGCCCGTTGGAAAAGCGCAGTATTAGGGTGGGAGTGACCTGATTTTCCAGGTGCCATGCTGTCACCCCTTTCTTTGACTAGGAAAGGGAACTCCCTGACCCCTCACGCTTCCCAAGTGAGGCAATGCCTTGCCCTGCTTCGGCTCGTGCATGGTGCACTAAACCGACTGTCCTGCACCCACTGTTTGGCACTCCCTAGTGAGATGAACCCGGTACCTCAGATGGAAATGCAGAAATCACCCATCTTCTGCGTCGCTCACACTGGGAGCTGCAGACCAGAGCTGTTCCTATTCGGCCATCTTGGCTCCTTCTGTCAATTTCTTCCTATTTCTAGAAGTGTATAGAATCACATAAATATCACTTTACATAGGGAAAAAATGTGGCCACTGAAAACATCCCAAATAGCTGTGCCTCCAACTATACTACCATGTCTTAGAGGTCATGCTTGTCTCATTAAATGGTCTCGACTCCATAGCTTACCACAGGCTCATACTCCCGTACTCACACTTGCTTCCCCAGCTACCTTCAAATCATAGAGCAGGCCCTGGAAGCTGGAGCTGTGGTGCTGATTGAAAATCTAGAGGAGTCCATTGATCCTGTTCTGGGACCCCTGCTTGGGAGAGAAGTCATTAAAAAAGGACGGTAAGACTCAGCTGTGTTGCTGACCCTTCATGGGGAGCTGGTTCATGGCCCCAGTTAGAATCATGAAGAGGTCTGCTCTTCCTAGAATTTCCTCTCTTCAGTTCATGTCAAGTAGCTCCCTGCAGCACATCCACCTTTCTTTCTTCCAGCAGAGGTCTATTTAGTGGCTTTTGTCTCCTAGAGAAAGTTTCCTGGAAAACTTTGCTTCCATCTGCCAGTTTCCCAACTGACTTCCTTCTAAATGGCCACAGTGCACAATTTTAGAGAAACTTGAGAAGGAAATCGGTCAAAAAGCAGACTGACTTTTAAGTATGCGCATCTTATACAAGCCAGTCATCTGAATTCTGACAATTCGGTTCCTTGTCAATTTAATGAGTCTCTGCTACTTTGAGTGCTGGCTCATGATGAGGGCTTAGCAAGCACAAGGCAAAGCAGGGGGTGGTGTGGAGAGGAAAAGAGAGGAAGGAGACAGGCAATGGGTTCGTATGAGGGGCAGAGTAATTATCATGAAGTAGTGCTTGACTCAGGAGCCTTATCCACTGCTGGGGCCATCGTTGCCTTTACTGTCCTCAAGTCGTGCTCATTGACTTGTTTAATCATTTTCACCCATAGATGTCATTCCCCTGTCAGCCATGCGGAAAAGTAACCCCTATTGCTGGCCTATAAAGCGTGTTGGTGGAAACTGCAAGGTGGTTCACCTTCCTCCAGACACTTCACTGCCATCTGCTGGAAATTGTTCATAATGTCCTAGTCTACATTCACACAACAGGCGTGGCTCTTCTTAGAGTTGCACAGTACAGAACCAAACATGGCGGCCATGGGAAAACATCTATCCCCCTCCACACCTGTTCCCAACATTAGTGCAAAAAAGAATCCCAGGGCTCATCCTAGACGTACTCAGGAGGAATCCATCTGAATATGGCAATATTGTTTGAAAAAAACATCTCAAATTCTGACCCCAACCAAATTTTGCAGGAAGGTACCTCACCTTCACGTGAGCCTTTATGTTCCAGATTCATTAGAATTGGAGACAAAGAATGTGAATACAATCCCAAGTTCCGGCTCATCCTCCACACCAAGCTGGCTAATCCTCACTACCAGCCCGAGCTGCAGGCTCAGGCCACCCTGATCAACTTCACCGTGACCAGGGATGGCCTGGAGGACCAGTTGCTGGCCGCTGTGGTCAGCATGGAGAGGCCAGACTTGGAGCAGCTGAAGGTGAGGACAGAAGGGAGAAAATGCTCTGCCACTAGAGCCTGCAGTGTACTCCACTCCGGGAGAGGTTGCGGAGGGGGGCTGTTTTTCCTGGATTGAGTCAGGTGGGTTCTGCTAGACTCTGGAAGGCTGCCGACCCCAGGTAGCAACCTGGGAACACCATACTGGGAAAAGAAGGATGGGTGAGCTGAAGAACAGGAGCAAAAACAGTTTGAAGGCCGGGCATGGCGGCTCACGCCTGTAATCCCAGCACTCTGGGAGGCTGAGGTGGGCGGATCATGACGTCAGGAGTTTGAGACCAGCCTGGCCAACATGCTGAAACCCCATCTCTACTAAAAAAAAATAAAAATTAACTGGGCATGGTGGCGCTAGCCTATAGTCCTAGCTACTCGGGAAGCTGAAGCAGAAGAATCTCTTGAACCTGAGAGGCAGAGGTTGCAGTGAGCCAAGATCGTGCCACTGCACTCCAGCCTGGAAATAGAGTGAGGTTCCATCTCAAAGAAAAAAAAAAAAGCTTGGAGACTGGACACTCCTATGACCAAGAGCAGAGCCTGGCATGAACATGAGTGCTGCTGATTACACAGGTCCACGTGCCAGAACTAACAGGAATGAAATTCTACAAGGGTAACAGAACTAGGTCCAACCATTTTAGGGTCATGTCTTAGTCAGCTTGGGCTGCCATAACAAAATACCATAGATGGGGTGGCTTAAATAACAGATATTTGTTCTCCTGTAATTCTGGAAGTTGGAAGTCTGTGATCATGTTGGTTTCTGGTGAGGCCTCTTTTCCTGCCTTAGAGGCAGCGGCCTCCTCACTGTGACCTCACATGACATCATCTTTGCACATAAAGAAATAGAGAAACCTCCCTGGTATCTCTTCTTATAAAGGCACTAATCACATCAAGCCATGGCTCCACTCTGATGACCTCATTTAACCTTAATTACCTCCTTAAAGGCCACATCTCCAATATAATCACGTGGGGAGTTAAGGCTTCAACATACAACTTTTAGAACAACACAATTCAATCCATAGCAGATAACGTGCTTTTTGTCATCCCTTTAAACGTGATTAGATTATATAGCATGGGGGGTTGCGGGGGCGGAATTCCAGTGCATGAGAGCTTGAGTTCAGGGCTCCTTGGGACTCTGCTTCCTGCAATCATTCATTCATTGAACAGATACCTAGGGAGCACCAACTCTGTAACAGGCAGGATTTGAGGTGTGGAGGATTCAGCAGTGAACAAAGAAAACCATGTCCCAGCCTTCATGGAATCTACACACTAGTGGAGGAACACAGAAAACAGCAATGTAAACAGATGAACAATGCCATTCAGATAGTGATAAGAATTTTTAAGAAAATAAAACAGGGTAATACTGGAAAGTCAGAAGTCAAATTTATACAGTGGTGGTCAGAAAAAGATTCTATGAGGAGTTGGCATCTGAGCTAATTCCTAAATAATTGTAAAGCCTCTGGGCATAGAGCATTCCCAGCACAGAGAACAGCAAATCCTGGTCTTAAGGCAGGATCAAGATATGTGGTTTTAAGAAACAGAAGAAAAGTCAGGGTGGCTGTGGCTGGAACCTCCAACAGGAAGGTTGTTCTTCCCACGGATCCAAAGGCTGTACAAGGGCAAAGACACTACAGCTGCCTGAAGTTAGTGCTTTAGGATACGGAGCAGAAAGGGAAGATGAGATGAGATCCGCTTGGATACCAGCACCCCACTCCAGCCTCGAGGAAGGTTTTACACAGTCTGCCATAGTTTTACACAGTCTAAACTGGAAGACAGATTCTGCTGATTTTTTTTTAAGTAAGCCATAGGAGAGTTGCTCATTAAAGTAAACTGGTAATAGAGAGAACTCTCCAGAGAACTAAAACTGGACCCTAACCCTCTAGTCACAGAAATAAGCTCCATTTAGTGAACACTGATAATGCAGTGTGTTGCCCATTGTGCATTAAGCATAGCACAGAAATCCTACAAGTAGGGACTGGGATTACAGGAGAATACAGAGAGTAAACTGGCTCAAGGTCATGTGCCCAGAATATTATACAGTTGGGTACCAATTTTGACTCCTTGTCTCCTGCTCATGGTCTGAAGCTCTTTGCTATTCTGCCTCCAGTTTACTATCTTTAAGGCAAGGGACTCTCGCCCTATTCAGACGTATCCTTAGAACAAGATGCCCTGGGCATCTGCACCTGACTGTCTCTTGCTTGATATTTGCAGTCAGATCTCACAAAGCAGCAGAATGGATTCAAAATTACCCTGAAAATGTTGGAAGACAGTCTTCTCTCTCGCCTCTCCTCCGCCTCTGGGAACTTCCTGGGAGAAACAGCACTGGTGGAAAACCTAGAGATCACCAAGCAGACTGCTGCCGAAGTTGAGAAAAAGGTAAAACTCGTCTGGCTAGTCTGGGAAGGCAGCCTAGGCTGGGGTCCTCCTACAATTTTCTCTCCTCTTAGACAATGAGTCTGACTTTTAGAAAAAAGTCAAAGTAACACATGGCTTTTCTGTCTTAGCAAGGTTCTTCTAGAAAGTCTACCTAGGCAGGATTCCTGAAGTGACTACCCCATATATCTTGTATTATGTAGTTCCCACCTTCTGGAAAATACTTTTGATGTCTTAACTCCATCCACAGTTGATGAACACTTAAGCCTTTGCAGGGCCTGGTATTCTGTGCAGGAAATAGTAGCTCAAAATGGTTACTTCAGATAGTGTGTGGAATTGCCCTGAAGCTAAGGAATCGCACTGCTGGAAAAGCCAACTGGTTTGGGCGTGATTGCATCCTGACAAAACCCACCAGACCGCAGAATGTCACAAGTCTGATCTTAATGAGAAAACCTCAATGACTTCCTAGGAAATTCAGCTCTCAAAAACTGTATCATCCTGGGAAGTGATGACACAGTGCCCTACTGTGTGTAGCTTCCTTTATTTTACAATGTTTGGAAGGCCCTCGGTCCCCCCTGTGAGGACTAGAAGATGGGGTGTGATGGGAAAGGGGCCCAGCCCCTGCTCTGTCCCAGCATACCACCAAACCTCCAACAAGGCCTTTTGCAGTCTCAGTCCTGCGCTTGGATCAGAAAAGCATTGGAGATATTGGCCGTGAGCAGGACAGAGCGTATCTGCAACAGTGTCCAGGAACAATATACCTTTGAGGGAAGATGCTTATGCCCAGATTATTGGGATTTCTCCAAATATGAAAGACTTCGTTCTAGGTAGAGACAAGGTAGGAAATATGAAAAGCAATGATGGGTAAGACAGATAAACCAGGTCATACCCACTCTGGGGTGATGGACAGCTGAGGTTGGAGTGATGAGATTGAAAGGAGGAAGAGTCAGCCGAACGTTGGGTCAACAGCAGGGATGTGACCACCAGGTTCCACTACCAGTTATCTATGGCCTCCATATCTCTGGTTGGGGGCATGAGAGTTTCTAAAGTAATTATGGTAGAGCTGCCACTGCTCTGGATAAGAGAGCTGGGGAGACAGACCCAACTTATGTCAGGAGTGTAGGTCAGAGGACAGGATGCAGCATACTGATCTCTTCTCCCCGCATCTTCATCTCTTTTTTTTTTTTTTCTTTTTCTTTAAAATCAGTAAACACTTATTGAGTACCTGCTGTGTGCCAAGGGTTGTATGAAGCTTTCTTTTTCCTTTTGTTGTTCCTTTTCTTTTTGTCTTCTTTCTCTTTCTCATTTATTCGCCTCATGAGCACTTACTTGAAGGCCACTGTATTCTAAGATCCATGATGAAAGTTGGAGATACAGCAAGAAATTTGCCATCATCCTAGGCTTTTAGGGCCTGGCCCTCTAAGGAAGAAAAACAAGTAAACAGGCAGTTACAAAACAGGGCTGAGGGCTGAGGTCAAGAAAGCACAGGGACTAGTGAACACACAAAGGAGGAACACTCAACCCACATTGGGTGAGAGGGAGGAGGTGCTTCCCTTGAGTGTAACTGGAACATACAGGAGGTGGGAGCTGGAAGTGGTCACTGGCAATGAGGCATGAAAGGTGGCCTGAGTTTCCATTGTATAGGGCTGTGTAAACCATGCTGGGAAAATTGGGCTACATCCTGATAGGCATCAAATATCATGAACCTCTTTCACATATTTTCCATCTCTGTTTCTTTCTGAGTTGCTTTTGTAACAATTTCCTGAGATTTCTCTTTTAGTTTGCTGATTTTCTTTTCAACTCCAGTCTATTATTTAAACTGAACACTTTTTAAATTTAAATAACTATACTCTTATTTTTAGAAATTCTAGCTGGTTCTTTTCCAGAAATGCCTGTTCTTTTTCATAATGTCCATGTTTTATGCTTCCTTTTGTGTCCACTGCTCTAAAACATACTTTGTTAATGGTGAGTTTGTTCAGTCATTCTCAGTTCATGAGATGCTAATCCTTCTGGGTGTTTTTGGTTTTGTTTTGTTTTGGAAAGGGGCCTTCTGATTGTTCCCTTTTGTAATACTCCTGCAGCTTATAATTGTTTATTATGAGAACATCTTCAATAAGGATCATTGCCTTTTCCTGTGGTGCTCCCACAAATTATCAGTAACTTTCCTCTATTTTGGAGCATAAGGGCAGAGCATATTGAGGTTTGCATTTAGAGGCATAGTCTAACAGAAATCTGTCTTCCTGATCCTGAGGTCTCATTTCTTATCTTTACCTGTCATAAGAAATTTTCTGGCCAGGCGTGGTGGCTCACACCTGTAATCCCAGCACTTTGGGAGGCCAAGGCGGGGGAATCACCTGAGGTCAGGAGTTCGAGACCAGCCTGGCCAACATGGTGAAACCCCTTCACTACTAAAAATACAAAAATTAGTCAGGCATGGTGGCAGGCGCCTGTAATCCCAGCTACTGGGGAGGCTGAGGCAGGAGAATCACTTGAACCCAGGAGGCAGAGGTTGCAGTGAGCCAAGATCCATGCCATTGGACTCCAGCCTGGGGGACAAGAGCGAGACTTCGTCTCAAATAAAATAAAAAAAAAAGAATTTTTCTGAAAATAGAATATTCCATTGAAAGATATCTTTGTGAAATTACATATGAACTATTTCATAAAAATTAAGAAAAAGGAAGACTATACTATGTTTCTTTCCCTGGATTTCCACTGCTTGGCATTCCAGTGCATTTTTCAGTCATACATTTTTTTTTTTTTTTGCATTTCCATGAAATCTTTCTCATTAGACATGGAGTGTGGAGGCTTTCATGGCTCACACTTCCCATCTGGAAGAGCTGACACCTCACCCTCCGAAAGCACTAGAAGTTTACCATCTCCTTTCTCATCCAAGTTCTAGGAAGGAATACCATAGTAGCTTTTCAACTTTCTACCCATCAACCCCATCCCTCTTCACTCCATCCCCTAAGCAGACACATGTCTACTCACACAGAGGGACCAAGTTGATTCTCAGGAAGCCCAGGTTGGTTGGAACAGTGAGCTGCTGTTTATTTTTCCAACAGGTCCAGGAGGCCAAGGTGACCGAAGTGAAAATCAACGAGGCCCGAGAGCACTACCGGCCAGCAGCTGCCAGGGCCTCACTGCTCTACTTCATCATGAACGACCTCAGCAAGATCCATCCAATGTACCAGTTTTCTCTCAAGGTGACTTATACCTGGAGTTTCTTGCCTGATTATAATAAAGCAGTGTAATATTGCCAATGCAGCTCTCTGTGAGAGCTTTTCCATGTAAGATCATTAGCTATGGCAGGTCTGTAAGATCAAAGCCAGGAGAGCAGCTATGTTACCTTCAGACATCTCTTACCATCCTCATCTCTTTAATTGGGTCTTACATGACTCACGGGTAATTTTGACTGGAACAGAACAGGACACCACAGCAAGTCTTGGCTCATTCTTTCAGTAGGCACACATGATATGGTGGGTACTATGCTTACTGAATGTGTGGAAGGTGATACCGAAGAAATCTGAGAAGTGATCTCTGTCCCCAAAGAGCTTAAAATATAATAGACAATCAAATGTGTCACTTGTATTGATTAACGTCCAAAGCAGGCAATAATAATACACCAACTTTAAATTAGTTTTCTTATGACCCTAATATCCCCAAAGCTCCTGCCTTATGATTGTTGAAATATTCCTAAAACCAAAGATGTTAGCAAATTGTAAGTGCTGACTAAACTTACCTTACTCATGAAAAAATAAAGACCTATAAATTCTTAGTGCATCTCTGAAAGTACATCTTTCCCCCCAGGGCATTCACCAAAAGACCATAATTGAAGAGGCATTAGGAGGTAGTGAAGCATTTCTAAACTTCTTTGGTTTGACCCCACAAAGAGGACATGCATACACATACACACAGAGAAATAGGAGAGAGAGACCATATGTATATAGACACATGGAGATTTCACATACAGAGACCATATGTATATAGACACATGGAGATTTCACATACACACAGTCACACACTCACACACACAGAGAGAGAGACAGAGAGAGAGCACACACACTTCAGGATCTGTGGAGTGCTTTCAGCTAAACCACCATGTGAAGACCAAGATGGCGGGGATGGTGGTGAGTAGATGAGAAATCAGAGGGCCTCCAGTTCCTGGGGCTCATTTGATTGAAGATGGCATTTAATCATTTCCCAGTCTTTTTATTTTAACTCAGAGTCTCTGCAGATTGGATGAACTGTGTTTATAATATTTTAGGTTTTTTTTGTTTTTTTTTTTTGAGACGGAGTCTCGCTTTGTCGCCCAGGCTGGAGTGCAGTGGCATAATCTCAGCTCACCGCAAGCTCTGCCTCCCGGGTTCACACCATTCTCCTCCTCAGCCTCCCAAGTAGCTGGGACTACAGCCACTACACCTGGCTAATTTCTTTGTATTTTTAGTAGAGACGGGGTTTCACCATGTTAGCCAGGATGGTCTCCATCTCCTGAGCTCGTGATCCGCCCGCCTCGGCCTCCCAAAGTGCTGGGGTTACAGGCGTGAACCACTGCACCTGGTCCAATATTTTATGTTTTTAAAAGAAACCCAATACTTGGCCTCATATTTAAAGGCAACATAGGAAAGAATTATAAAAATCTTTTAAAACAGCATAAAAGTTGGCATGATAAGCCTAATAACCACAGGATCATCTCCCTAGTTCCAAGAGTAGTTGAAATTGACTATAGGTACCCATCAGAAGCCTACCAGAGTGATTCTCTCTGAAAACAAGAAATTAAATGAGGCCCATGACAATCTGTGTTCAAAACCATGTTGTAAGATGTTTGGCAGCAACAGTGTCCTGATATAGGAAGTTCTGAAGCTCCATTTTTAAAGTAGGGGAGATGGAGTTTGGGTCATCATACTGATATTAAGAACTGCAAAAACAGCTGTTCATTGACCAACCTGATCATTAAAAGCAGGTTAACTGGGCCGGGCGTGGTGGCTCATGCTTGTAATCCCAGCACTTTGGGAGGCCGAGGCGGGCGGATCACGAGGTCAGGAGATCGAGACCACGGTGAAACCCCGTCTCTACTAAAAATACAAAAAATTAGCCGGGCGTGGTGGCGGGCGCCTGTAGTCCCAGCTACTCAGAGAGGCTGAGGCAGGAGAATGGCGTGAACCCGGGAGGCGGAGCTTGCAGTGAGCCGAGATTGCGCCACTGCACTCCAGCCTGGGCGACAGAGCGAGACTCCGTCTCAAAAAAAAAAAAAAAAGCAGGTTAACTGCTTCATGATAAGTAGCTGAAGTAAGGGTGTTCAAAAATATCGAAACCATGATGCATTTAGAAGCCTTCTCTGTTTTGAAGAAAAATGGGCCACTGTAGTTTCCATGGTCTTGGCTTTTGTCTGGGGTTGGATTTTACAGTTCCCCTTCCTGGCAGAAAAAGAAGAGGCATTCTCAGAATATGGAAACCCCAGATAGGCCAACGTGGCAGGAACCATTCATCCCAGCTTTCAAAAGTGTTTTGAGCAGGAATATATTAAAATGTGTTTGTGTGTGTGTTTACACATGCAAAAACTCTTCAACAGCCAGGTTTTGAACTTGGAAGGTTATAACATGATTAAGATGGAACTTAAGTGGCAGTAAAGTAATTTTTCTTCAAGATTTAGCCAAAGGCAAGGCAAAGGTTAATAAGACACATTCACAGGGTGCCTCAGAGTGAAAGACACCTCGCTGGGGTCTCCTGCAGATTGATGGGAGGCCCAGCTTTCTGTATTGTGTGCATTCTGCAGAGAGACATGGCTGGGGGAATAACACTTCTCAAAATAGTTAGAAGAAGCTTGCATCAGATAGGCAGAGGCGAAAATAACACAGCATTGGTCTCAAATTGGAAGCCTAAGGGCCTATTGTCCTGTTTTCTTTGGTCCTTGGAGGGCTTTTCAAGTACTTTAATTGGTTGCCAACATTTAAAAATGAGGAGAAGTTATGTAAGTTCCAAATTATGGCTTCTCATGAAGGTTTGGAAGATTGACAACACCGAGCTCACATCCCACGTGGCGTGATTTTGCCAGAGCCAAGGGATGCTGCCCCCCTAGACTGGCATGTGCCTCCAGTGTTGCCACAGTCCTTATGCCTCCCTGTTTGGTGTTAAACACCTGGCCCCTGAAGGCATTGAATTTGATACCCTTGGTCTAGAGCATTGCTCATACTTTGCCTAAGTTCTTTTAGGCAGTGGCAGGACACAGTCATCCATCCAACAAATATTTTTTAGTGCTCACTGTAGGTGAAGAGATGGGCTAGATTTGGGGAAGTGTAAGAAAGTGAGTAAGGCCTGGGCCCCACTATATGTGCTCATAACCTGGTAAAAAGATGAAAAATACCAAAGATACAAGGCAATGGATAAGGGCCCTACAAAAAAATTACAAAAGCTGATGAGTATATATGAGGGTGGTTTGAGTCAATGATAAGACTCCACGGGCAGGAGAAGGGACCTTCTGGAAGATGCTGTGGAAGTGGGATCAGGCCCAGCACCAGAGCTGTTCTGACACCAGAAGAAAGAGGAAGAAGGTTTTTGGGTTTTGTGTCTTTTTTTAGTACAGAAAAGAAAAAGAGAGCCAAAATTAGTTTAATGTAAAGAAAATGCTAAATGTATCTAGGTTTTTTATTTTTTTTAGATCTTTTCCTGAATTGTGAATCACTTGGTTTAAACTTAAATAACATAGAGATTCTTTACTAATTACTGTTATTTTGATAAAGAGAGAGCTTTAGGGAAAAGCCATAGTAACGGCTAGGAGAAAGCTCTCCACTCTGTCTCTATGAAACTGTTCTGGAATCTTCCCAAATTGCTCTCTGTGGTGCTGGGGGGACATTATCAGCCTCTAATGAGCTATTCTTCCTGTCTAAAATCTATCAAGTGAAGGTAACCATCACAATGGATTGGGTTGAACATGGGCAGAAAATTTTGCAAAGATCAGTAAAACTAAATAAAGAAGAAAGGCTGCAAAGCCTTTGTTAACAAGAAACACGCTGGAACCATGGAAGGGAGAGAGAAATTCACATTTTCCTACTTTGCAAATGAAGAGATATTGAGACTCAAATCTTATCTGGTTTCCATTAAAGTTCAAATACTTGGTGGTGTTAGAAAGACTTAAGATTTTTTTTTCTTATTGAAGCCACAAAAGGAAAATAGAGAAAAGGCTGGAAATCTGCATAACCCAAAATTGAAAAGTTCCAATTATATCTTGGCTTGTATTTTCTTTTGTTCTGTTTTTTGTTTTTTTTTTTGTTGTTGTTGTTTTGTTTTGTTTTGTTTTGTTTCTTAGGTTATTTTGAGACAGGGTCTCACTCTGTTGCCCAGGCTGAAGTGCAGTGGCACCAGCATAGCTCATTGCAGCCTCAAACTCCTGCTTCAGCTTCCCAAGTAGCTAGAACTACAGGTTTGTGCCACCATGCCCGGACAATTTAATTTTTTGTAGAGACACGGTCTCGCTATCTTGCCCAGGCTGGTTTTGAACTTCTGGCCTCAAGTGATCCTCTCAGCTCTACCTCCCAAAGTGCTGAGATTACAGGAATGAACCACTGCACCTGGCCTTGGCTTTTATTTTCTTTGTTTGTTCTATTCATATCACCATATCACATTTAAAATGTAACATTCCAAATATTTACTTTTTTAAATAGTCAATATCTAAGTTTAAAACAATGGAAAACCGATTCACATGATTTTTATATTACATTATACACATAATGTGTAGTTCAGAAGATGTAACCCAAGCAGGCTACGCTCCCCACATTGCAGGAAGGGTCCATGAGAAAGGAGGCTGCTCGCAAGGACTCGTCTCATCACTGCAGAGGTATATATGCTTATAGCTATGTAATAATTCACATGAGCAAACTAAGAAAAGATAATAGCATGTTTTCTTGTTACCATTGTCCTTGGCAGGATATTTTGGGAAAACATTTCTTTGTTTTTTGGGGTTTTTTTGTTGTTTGTTTTTCTTTTTGAGACAGAGTCACTCTGTCGCCCAGCCTGAAGTGTAGTGGCACCATCTCGGCTCCCTGCGAACTCTGCCTCCCAGGTTCAAGCGATTCTCCCACCTCAGCCTCCTGAGTAGCTGGAATTACAGGCATGCACCACCACACCCGCTAATTTGTATACTTTTAGTAGAAACAGTGTTTTACCATGTTGGCCAGGCTGGTCTCAAACTCCTGACCTCAGGTGATCCTCCTACCTTGGCCTCCCAAAGCACTGTGATTACAGGCAGGAGCCACCGTGCCTGGCGTTGGGAAAAGATTTCTATGGGCTGGAAAACTATCACATTCTTCACAGGTAAGACAACTAATATGTAGTAAGAGGGCTGTATACCTTACCAGTTTCCTGCCTTCTGTCCCCAGGCCTTCAGTATCATCTTCCAGAAGGCTGTGGAGAGGGCTGCTCCTGACGAGAGCCTCACGGAGCGGGTGGCCAACCTAATAGACAGCATAACCTTCTCTGTGTACCAGTACACCACCCGCGGGCTCTTTGAGTGTGATAAGCTGACCTACCTTGCCCAGCTCACCTTTCAGGTAAAAGTGGATTGAAGAAGTTTCCAGAAAACAGGTTATTTTTAGTGCCCAGACAGCAAGTGTTAAGAAACTTTCTTCTTTGAACATCACTTTCCACAGCATGTCCAGACTATCTGTCTTTGGATAGAGGCATCAGACAAGAAGGTCCAATATGGTGTATGCATCTGCCCCCACCATTTCCCACTTATGGCAGACATACTTATCCATCATTGTACTTTTTCTTGCTGATCCTGGATGATCTAAGATCTTCCTCAGCACAGCCCTCCAGCAGCCACTACCAATCAATCAAAACTGGCACTGAAGATGAAACTAGATGAAACCATACCAATAACTAGATGCTTTTTGAAATGCTGTAAGAAATTGGGTAGAGTATCCATCATTATTTATTTACCTTTAGATTGCGAGTTTACTGATACAGCCATCACCTGGGGTAAGAAATTGCACAGGTCTTTCCACAACTGTAGCAGCCTTGGCCTTAGAAAGTTTTCAGTAACGTTGGTTCTCAAGGGTTTGCGAAGCAGGGATTTCCGATGTTCCTGCATCTTTAAGAAGAAACCTTTGTCTTCTAGTTATTCTCAACATCAAAAAACCATGAAAATTTACTTCCTTTTTTTTATTTTTAGATGGAGTCTCACTCTGTTGTCCAGGCTGGAATGCAGTGGTGTGATCCTGGCTCACTGCAACCTCCACCTCCCCAGTTCAAGTGATTCTCCTGCCTCAGGTTCCCGAGTAGCTGGGATTACAGATGTGCACCACCAGGCCCAGCTAATTTTTTTTTGCATTTTAAGTAGAGACGGGGTTTCACCATATTGGCCAGGCTCGTCTCAAACTCCTGACCTCAGGTGCTCCACCCGCCTCGGCCTACCAAAGTGCTAGGATTACAGGCCTGAGCCATTGCATCCAGGCTAATTTACTTCCTTTTACATGTCCCTGTAATCATTTAGAATTGGAATGTTTTCCAATATGTAAATTGGGAGCACAAACTAATTATCTCGAAGGCCCTTTCCAATTCCAAAAGTCAGATACCCCATCATCACTTGTGTGCTGACTCCGTTTGCACCTTTCAGGGCCTGCTTGAGTTCATGGGTGAGTGTTGCTGTGCCTCACCCCTCTCACCCCCTGTATTCCTCACTCCAGCCCAGATGACAGCTTGGCCTTTGCAAAAAAAAAAAATGTGGGCCCCACCTCTCAGCGTGAATCGTGAGCTCAAACTAAGCCAAAGGCTGTTCTCTCCTCTGTACACAGCTCACTAATTCCCCTTTCAAGCTTCTGCTTTTTCCATTTCCTACTCCATGGAACGTCTTCCCTTCTGTGGAAATATCCCCATCTCTTAGCTTCTCCAAGACCCAATCTAAAACTACTTATAGGAAAGACACATGCACACGTATGTTTATTGCAGCACTATTTACAATAGCAAAGACCTGGAACCAACCCACATGCCCATCAGTGGTAGACTGGATAAAGAAAAGGTGGCACATATTCACCATGGAATATTATGCAGCCATAAAAAAGAACAAATTCATGTCCTTTGCAGGGACATAGATGAAGCCGGAAACCATCATTCTCAGCAAACTAACACGGGAACAGAAAACCAAACACCACATGTTCTCACTCATAAGTGGGAGTTGAACAATGAGAACACATGGACACAGGAAATGTCACACACTGGGGCCTGTCAGACGGTGGGGGAAAAGGGGAGGGAGAGCATTAGGACAAATATCTAAGGCATGCAGGGCTTAAAACCTAGATGGCAGGTTGACAGGTGCAGCAAACCACCATGGCGCATGTATATCTATGTAACAAACCTGCACGTTCTGCACGTGTATCCCAGAACTTAAAGAAAAGAAACTACTTTTAGAAAGTTTAGTCAAATTAGTTTCTTCCTGCCCCTCACTTGCTGGTAAATATTCTGTAACTCCTTTAGCATTATGGATTCCTATCCACATTTCTAGCTGCCATATATTCATACGTCACTTCGACATTCTCCTCAGATCGTGTCATTTGTATGTGTCATCTGCTCAATTGGCTTGCAGAAACATACTCCATGGCATTTATGATTGATGTGTAATAAATGCTTATTAACCAAGATATAGTCACTCGCTATGTGCAGTTAAGTCACTCTGATATTTGGGATAAAACTAGATGGACACAGTAGTAATGTGTGTGAATATACACTTCGTTCCACTCTACCCTCACTAAACAACCAAAATTGATGGGCAAACTAGTATTAGAGGCAGTAATAATTATACTGAATGACAACCCCTAAGATTTCTAGGACTCTGGATACGAGCTAAAGAAATGCAGTGTCATTTCTCCACATTGCAGATTCTCCTCATGAACCGAGAAGTCAATGCGGTGGAGTTGGATTTCCTGCTTCGATCTCCAGTGCAGACGGGCACTGCCAGCCCCGTGGAGTTCCTCTCCCATCAGGCGTGGGGAGCCGTCAAGGTTAGTATTGACCCCTAGAAAAAAGCCATGCTGTTATCTCTCAGAGTTTACCTCTGACACTGGTCCCCATGAAGTCAGCAGGGCTCTCTTTTGGAGTTCAAGCATTGAGCTGTGTTAAAGATGGGCACATCCCCTTCCTTGCATCCCCACAGTGAGCTCATCTTTCCTGGGCCTGGAGAGAAGAAGCAGGTGCATGCTGGTGTATGAGGGCTCTGCCTCCAGGGTGTGAGGAAACAGGAAGTTCCTGTGATCCCCCCTGAGTCAGCTGAGCTGCTTTTCACCTACCAGGGCTTAAGGCTGGAAAATAGGCTCCTCGGTGAGTCCCTGGGGTTGATGGGGAGAGGCTGCCCCAACATTTCCATAAAACAGCAGATGCCAGCGCTGTATTCAGTCATCTGAATCCTAACTCAGACTCAAAGCAGGAATGCATTTCAGCCTGGGATACTCAGCAGTTAATAACAGCTCTTATATATTGAGTGCCTTGGAAATGCATTACCTTATTTAATTCTCATATCCACCTGGGCAATAGGTATTATTTCCCATTTAACATAAGAGGAAACAGGTCCCATGCTCACCAGAAGCCCGGAACACAAATTTTGGTCTGTCTGATGGCAGAGCCTATTTTCATTCCATGTCTTGCAGCTTAGTTTAGCTGGGATTCTTTGAGTGTTGAAAAGATCACAAACTATAAGATTCTTTCAGTAGGTACTATGCCTGCAATTCTCACATCCTGACACAATGCCTGGCAGGGAATGCTGGGTGAGGCAACACCAGCTCACTCCAGAGTCCAGGCCTGCACTCCATGCGGGCAGTTGAATGAACACCTATGAAAGGTTTCAGCGCCATGTGAGGAATAGCATCTGCATAAGATGAATCTTGTTTATGATCTCCTGTGTTTATTGCATTTTATAGATGTTTAGTAGCACAAAGAAGTATAAGAGTAAAGTAATATGATTGGCTTTCTTTCTCTATTTTTTTATTAAAATGGTTTATTTTGAGGCAATGATTCATATGTAATTTTAAGAAATAATACAGAGATATCCCTTGTACCCAGTTTTCCACAATGGTAACATCTTGCAATACTATAGTACAATAACACATCTGGGAAATTGTCATTGATACAATCCAGAAAGTTCCATCATTACAAGGACCTCCCATGTTGGCCTTCTATAACCACAACAACATCTTCCCTTACCCAGTTCCCAATACCTACCAACCACGAATCTGTTCCCCATTTGTATAATTTTCTGTCATCTCAAGGATGTTACATAAATGGAATTATACAGTATATAACCATGCGGGATTGGTGTGCTCATTTAGCATGATTCCCTCGATATCCATCTAAGTAGTTTTACTTTATAACTAAAACCTAGAACTTAATTATTTATATACCTGCTGTCCCCTTCAAAGGAGTCATCTCAGGAAATTCTAGGCTCATTCCATTAATGCTACCATTGCTCAAAGATAGTTTTCTAATTTCTTTTTCAGAGCCTGTATTGTTTTAACCAACTTTAGGACTATATCTAAATCAAGCGTTGTCCCACTTTTTCTGCAGAGGGCCACTTAGTAAATATCACCATCTTCCCATCTTCACATGGCTGTCTTCCCTCTGTGAGTCCCTGTCTCTCTGCTTCTTATAAGAGCACCAGTTATATTGGATTAGGGCCCACACTAGTAACTCCATCTTAACTTGATTACATCTACAAAGACCCTATTTCCAAATAAGATCACATTCACGAGTCCGGGAGATTAGTTCTTCAGTATATATTTTACCTTGGAGGGACACAGTTCACTCCATAACAATTATGAGGGCCACTTAGCCTTTGTAGGCCAGACTCTGTAGCAACTACTCAACTCTGCCAAAGCCAGACACAGTATGTAAATGAATGGACATGGCTGAGTTCCAATAAAACTTTATTGACAAAAACGGGTGATGGGCCAGATTGGGCCTGCAAGCTGTAGTTTGCCAATCTCTGATCTAAATAATAAAGTTGTAATTTGATTTTTATTTAATTTTATTTGTCATTCTGGGCCCAATCTGGTGAATGAGAAGGGAAATAATATACTGAGGAAGAAATAAGGGGGTACTCCATTCACAACAGAAACCCAAATTACAAAGTTACAAAATGCCTAAGAGTGATTAAATAAATGCAGAGAAGTTGAAACCATCCATTTTCCTGGGCTACATAAGATACAAATGAATAGACAAACTTTAGAGTAGCACTGTCAAAAAGAAATATAATGCAAACCACTTAAGTAATTTTAAATTTTCTATAGATGCATTAAAAAATGTTTTTAAAAATAGATAAAATTGACCGGGCATGGTGGCTCAGGTCTGTAATCCCAGCACTTTGGGAGGCCAAGGCGGGCAGATCACCTGAGGTCAGGAGTTCAAGACCAGCCTGGCCAACATGGTGAAACCCCGTCTCTACTAAAAGTACAAAATTAGCCAGGTGTGGTGGTGCATGCTGTAATCCCAGCTACTTGGGAGGCTGAGGCTGGAGAATTGCTTGAACCTGGGAGGCGGAGGGTGAAGTGAGCTGAGACCGCGCCATTGCGCTCCAGCCTGGATGACAAGAGTGAAACTCCGTCTAAAAAAAAAATGATAAAATCAATTTTAGCAAGATATTTTCTTTAAGCCAATACAGCCAAAATATTATCTTAATGTGCAGTTGTTATAAAATTATTACTGAGATATTTTGTATTTTTATACTAAGGCTTTGAAATCTGGTGAATATTTTTTAAACTTATAGCTCATCTCAATTCAGATGCCAAATTTTCATCAAAAACATTTGTATTGAGATTCCATAAAATTGATTGATTCATATACCCAAGTTGTTCCAACAATCTTTAGAAGTTTTCCAATTAATAAAACAAGTCCTATTTTCTACACTTGAATTTTAAGACCATTAAAATTAAATACAATTAAAAATTCAGTCTCTCAGTCCCCCCAGCCACATTTCAAGTACTTGGGAGTCACTCAGGGCCAGTGGCTACCTCGTAGGACAGTATGGTCCAGAGCTAGACAATAATTTCTCGTAGTCTGATGCCTTTACGGAAAATAAGTTAGTTCTGTAAAACGGTTCTGAATGAACCCCTTTGCAGAACTGGAGCAATGATGGAGATGGACTAATTAACACAGGCTCTGGAGTCAGACATCCCTGGATTCAACTTCAAGTTTGTGTGTGTGGCCTCTGACATGTTATCTTATTCCTCTGAGCCTTGGCTTCCTCGTCTGCAAAATGGTCATCGGAATACCTTTCTCACAAGGCTACTACATAAGACACAGAGTAAATGCTAAACCAATGGAAGCTGATTGGTTATGGTTGCTGTATTTGTTTCCTAGAGCTGTTCTAAGAAAGTACTACAAATGGAGTGGCTTAAAACAACAGAAATCTGTTCTCTCACAGTCGTGGAGGCTGAAAGCTGAAATTAAGGTGTCGGCGGGGCCGTGCTCCCTCCAGAGGCTCTAGGGAAGGATGCTTCCTCGCCTCTTCCAGCTTCTGGTAGCCCCTGGTGTCTTTTGCTTTGTGGCAGCATAACTCCAGGGTCTGTCTCCATCTTCACATGGCTGTCTGGCTGTCTTTCCTCTGTGAGTCTCTGCCTTTCCACTTCTTTCTTTTTTTTATTTTTTTATTTTTTTGAGACGAAGTCTCGCTCTGTCGCCAGGCTGGAGTGCAGTGGCAAAATCTCCGCTCACTGCAACCTCCACCTCCCGGGTTCAAGCGATTCTCCTGCCTCAGCCTCCCAAGTAGCTGGGATTACAGGCGTGTGCCACCACACCCAGCTAATTTTTGTATTTTTAGTAGAGATAGAGTTTCACCATGTTGGCCAGGATGGTCTCGATCTCTTGACCTCACGATCTGCCTGCCTCGGCCTCCCAAAGTGCTGGGATTATAGGCGTGAGCTGCCGCACCCGGCCCTTTCCGCTTCTTGTAAGGCCACCAGTCGTAATAGATTAGGGTCCACACTAGTGACTTCACTGTGACTTGATTACATCTACAAAGACCCTATTTCCAAAAAAGGTCACATTCACAAGTCCAGGAGGTTATTTCTTCAATATATACTTTGGGGAGACACAATTCACCCCATAACAATTATGATGATTAATCACCCAGCTATCTGGTGTCTAGATGTAGTTGATATGGATTGTACCGCATAGAATTTGTCCAAAGAAGGAAAAACTTTCAGGAACTGTGAGTTGTGCAATTGGACCAAGTCCAGTTGCCTCTCTTTATATTACTCCACAAAGCCCTCTGCAGCAAAAGTCATAAGGAATAAATGATTCACAAGCACTCTTCAGTGCTTTCATTTTACAAAGCTCAACCCAAAAGCTATGTACAATTTAGTTTCATTCCTCTTTTCACAAAATGGATTGTTTGGTTCGCTTTGCCTTGCTTCACTTTGCTTTTTTGTTTTGTTTTGTGGGCTAAGCTCATTTGGCTGTTCAAAGGCTTTTGCCAACTAGAGAAGCTTTGTCTCTCTATGTGAATTTGTTAGGAAGAGCAGCGAAGTCCAGACCCATCAAACTCAAGCACAGCACAGGATGTGAGCAGGTGAAACACAATGCGTTATGTAGTACTCATTGCCAAAGCCTTTGATGAATGCTCTTTTTAAGTGTTTGGTTGGATTTTAGCCTAAAGAAACAAAATAAGTATAATTGAATAGGACATTATTTTTTTAAAAAAAATTTTAAGCATTGTATCTCATGATGAGGACTGATTGCTTTGTTTCCCCAGAAGAACTAATAAGCAGGTAATGAATGAAATCTTTGTGATAAAATACTGCTTTTATTAATATCCTTTGTAAGGGTTTTTTAGGTCCTATCAAATGCAGAACTTTCAGGTAATGGGCATGCTCTGTTGCTCATTAGAAAATCTCATCTGCGATGAAGGCCTTTGTTAGCCTTTGAAAAGGCCCCTCACTACCAGTCTGGTTGCCAATTTAGCTTGGTTGTATTTTGCTACACAGTCCAAAGTAATTAGGTTAATTAGTCATTTCCATTTAGCTTATTAGAAGGCTAGAAATCCCTTTGCCTCATTTGGAAGATTAAATGTTGCAATTGTATTCAATCTAGAGCTTCAAGAAAGTGTGTTTCAGATCCAGCCCTGGCAGCTGGGAGCGCTGATCACAGTGTAATTTGCTCAGTTTTGTGGAGACGCCAGAGGGGGTTGCAGGACTGCAGAAGGGTTAATAATGATGCAAACTGGGAAGAGGGGGTGAGTGGCTGCCTGGAAGAAGATGAAAGTCAGCTCCTCAGCACGGAGAGAAATAATTACAGCAGCTGCAGCTTTCTCAGCCTGTCAAGAGCCCTCCTGCTGGCCAGGCAGATGTCAAATCTTATTAACTGAGCATTTCCTAAGTGCCAGGCACCCTGCTGGGTCTAAGCCGTACAAAGAGGCCCACAAAAGTTCTTGCCCGCAGGGAGCTCACAGTCTTGTGGCAGTAACAGACAAGTAAACCAGCAGTTGCAATTCAATAGCCATAGGAGCCCCCCAGGAAGGAAAAGGGAGAGCTTTATAGCCTTCAAAGCATTTGTATCTACATAACAGTATGAGATATGGCAGACCACATGACTTGGCCTCATTTTCCAAATGAAAAAAAACTCACAAGGGTTTTAAAACAGGCTCCAAGTCCATTGGCTCAAAAGTGGTGGTGCTGGGGTCAGAACTCCAGTCCCCCGGTGCCTCCTGCTCCACTCCACACACCACCTCCACACGACTTATCTGCACCATTGGAGGATGATTCCCTGCTGTAAGTTATCAGGGTGAAACTGGGAAGCCACAGAGCCCATGTGAAGGAATATGTAAAGCCAGGACATGTGTTCATTTCCATGGGACAAAAGCCTCTGCAAGCCCCGGTCACATGCCTCTGTCCTTCTCCAGCTCTTCCTGTCGGTGGTAAGGCAAAAGACTCCTCTGCAGCAATCACGCTGCTTCCTATCAGGCCCTACACTCTCCCTCCTCCAGGCTTTAGCTCTTCTTGATCCTTCCCCCACCAAAAAAAAAAAAAAAAAAAATCCCTTTCCTTCACTCTACCTCCATCTCTGCCCAGCAGAATTCTACATACCTACCAAGGCCTCCCTCATCTCCTTTTGCCCTAAGCTAGGACTGCAGGCTCCTGAAAGGCTTGTGTTTTTTGTTTTTTATTATTGTCTTCCCCAGTATCTGGCAGGTAGTAGGAATTGAATAAACGTCAAAAGAATGAATGAATGAATGAACGAGTTCAAATAAAAAGATTATATTGGGTTCCTAAAAACTCATGGCACTGTGGTAGGTGCTTTAGACACACAGTCTCGTCTAGCTTTTCACGTCATTGGGGAAACCAGGCATTCAGGCACAGTTGAGTAATGAAGGCAGGACTGCAGGTAATTAAGTATCTAAGTGAGTGATGTTGATGTGGGCACTGTAAAGAAATAGAACAGACCTCCTACACACACACCCAAAATACAGTTCCAACATCAAGACTGATGATGCTACATACATACTAAGAGGGTATGAGAAAGTTTATGACTCAGATAACGTGGTTTTCTAGGAAGAGCAGAGGAGCTCGCAAGCAGACTGCAAATGGCTTGAGAGGGCCAGAAAAGGAGACTGCTTTGGGTATTATGATGCTTAGGGGGTGGGGCCAGGGCGAGGGTGTCTGTGCATGGGCAGGGGCTTGCCTGGTACAACTTCCCTCCAGCACCAAGAGAGAGAGTGCCCAGGGCAGAAGGGGAAGAGGAAAGGATGAGGTTTAAAAGCTCTCAGCAGTCAAACATCTAAAAACGAAGTCAAACTCTTTATTAAAGACGTCAACTCTGCAAGTAGCTCTAAGTCAGGGGTGTCCAATCTTTGGCTTCCCCAGGCCACACTGGAAGAAGAAGAATTGTCTTGGACCACACATAAAACACACTAACACTGGGGCCAGGTGCGGTGGCTCACACCCGTGATCCCAACTCTTTGGGAGGTCGAGGCGGGTGGATCGCCTGAGGTCAGGAGTTCAAGACCAGCCTGACCAATATGGTGAAACCCCATCTCTACTAAAAATACAAAAATTAGCCAGGCGTGGTGGTCCGCGCCTGTAGTCCCAGCTACTGAGGAGGCTGAGACAGGAGAATTGCTTGAATCCAGGAGGTGGAGGTTGCAGTGAGCCAAGATTGTGTCACTGCACTCCAGCCTGAGAGAGAGAGCTACACTCCGTCTCAAAAAAAAACAAAACAACAACAAAAAACACACTAACACTAATGATAGTTGATGAGCTAAAATACATATCTGTCACCAAAAAACTCATAATGTTTCATGAAAGTTTATGAATTTGTATTGGACCACCTTCAAAGCTGTCCTAAGCCGCATGCGGCCCAAGGGCCGTGGGTTGGACAAGCTTGCTCTAACTGGTTTACAAAAGGGTGGGAGGTCTACAAGTTCTACATTAGGAAGGATGGCCTGAGGGAGGTTGCAGGTTTTGAACTGGTCTTTCACAACCTGTAGAGCCTTAACATATAACAATCGTGACCAGCACAAGAAAAGGAAGAAGTGGAATGTGGCAGAAAAGGAAACAGGACTTTATGTATGGTGGAAGTAGTATGAACAAGGAAATGAGTTGGGAATGAGTCAGGCACATTTCCAAGGTTGGGGGCAGATATGCTCAGAGTGGGACAGAGTAGGAGGACACATGACTTACTAGACAGATTGAAGAGAGGCACCACATGAAGAGATCTGGCTACCAAGTTATGCATTTGGACTGAATCCTTATAGAAATAGACAACCCATGGGCATTTTAAGAGTTGGCATTAACACAGAGTACATGAATAATTCTAGAAACATTTTGAGAGGTGAATTGACAGAGTTTGGCGGCAGAGTGAGTTTGAGGAGGAAAGGGAGAAGTCACTAACTTTAGGTGTCCAAGATTCATGACCAGAATAACCATAATGCCCCTTCTTGTCCCTCTTTTCCATGTACACACCTACAGGCTGGTGTGGCTCAGTCTCTGCTGCTAATAATATCCCAAACGTTTTATTTGCTAAATCTTGCATATTATTGGGGCACTTTGCTAAGCTGCCCAAAATTCTTCCTCTTTCTTGATTTTTCCTGGGGGATGATCCAAAGCTCTAGACAAGAGTATAAATGAGACATAATTGTGTAGATAAGACCATCTTGCCCCTCAATCCCCCAACACAATGCAAATGACAGCTTTCTGGAGAAACTGCATTTCAGATTCTCTGAAATTTCCCAGGTACTTTCATCAATGGAAGAATTCTCTAATCTGGATCGGGACATAGAGGGATCTGCTAAGAGCTGGAAGAAGTTTGTGGAGTCCGAATGTCCTGAGAAAGAGAAGCTCCCACAGGAGTGGAAGAACAAGACAGCCCTGCAGCGCCTCTGCATGATGAGAGCCATGCGGCCCGACCGGATGACCTATGCTTTGCGGTAGGAAACAGGGTGGTGGAAGGCCCAGCATAGGCACAGGGCAAGGGCAACCTCAGGACAACTGGACCAGCAGGGCTGAGCTCCAAAGCCATGTGTGTATAGTAGTTTCCTGGAGCTAGAGGGTGGGAATAGAAATTAACTAAACAGACCAGGCCCGGTGGCTCACGCCTGTAATCCCAGCACTTTGGGAGGCCGAGGTGGGTGAATCACAAGGTCAGGAGTTCAAGACCAGCCTGGCCAAAATGGTGAAATCCCGTCTCTACTAAAAATACAAAAATTAGCTGGGCATGATGGCGGGCACCTGTAATCCCAGCTACTCTGGAGGCTGAGACAGGAAATTGCTTGAACCCGGGAGGCAGAGGTTGCAGTGACCCGAGATTGCGCCACTACACTCCAGCCTGGGCGATAGAGTGAGACTTCATCTCAAAAAAAGTAAAAAATAAAAAAAAAAGGAAATTAAATAGCCATAGCCATGAGGAATCTCACTGGTGTGATGTAAATGTTCTAAAACTGGGTTATGGTAAAGACTGTACAACTTGGTAAATTTATTAAAAGTTATTGAATAGTACACTTAAAAGGGGAAAATCCTATGGTATGTCACTTATACTTCAATAAAGTTATTTTTAAAAGAAAAAAGAAGTTATAGGCTGTGGAGTCTATACTGGATAGGAAAGGAGTGATCAGAGTAAGAGCATAATAGAAAAATACCAGGGAGGGCCCAGGCACGGTAGCTCATGCCTGTAATCCCAGCACTTTGGGAGGCTGAGGTGGCGGATCACTTAAGGTCAGGAGTTTGAGACCAGCCTGGCCAACATGGTGAAACCCTGTCTATACTAAAAATACAGAAAAATTAGCTGGGCGTGGTGGCGCATTCCTGTAGTCCCAGCTACTCAGGAGGCTGAGACAGGAGAACTGCTTGAACCTGGGAGGCAGAGGTTGCAGTGAACCGAGATTGCACCACCGCACTCCAGCCTGGGCAACAGAGGGAGACTCCATCTCAAAAAAAAAAAAAAAGAAAAAGAAAGAAAGAAAGAAGGAAAAATACCAGGGAGGCCAAGATACTGAAATTCCTCCATTCGTAGTGGCCCCAGTACAGGCAAAGAATAGGTGAAGTCAGGTTAGATTGCTAAGGATAAAAAGCTTGGGTCAAAGACTGGGATGTTCCCATTTATGTTTCCTAACATTTAACAAGTTTCCAAGTAATGACAGCGATGAGCGTGTGGCCACATAATTAGGTTGCTAAAGGGAGAAGAAACAGAGATCACTTGAGCTGAGGTCACTAAGAATCTACAGGATTGTCCACATGGATGTTGACATCACCCAGGCTGAAAGAGAAAAAGTCAGTGAAAGAGGAGAGTGACTGACGGGGAACAGATGACATTGATGTGCAGGGGCAGTGGTGACACAGCCAGGGGAAATGAGCCTCTGAGGAGCCACAAGAGTGGGGAGGGGGCCAGGCACAGTGGCTCATGCCTATAATCCCAGCACTTTGTCAGGCCGAGGTGGATCACGAGGTCAGGAGTTCGAGACCAGCCTGGCCAACATGGTGAAACCCCGTCTCTACTAATAATACAAAAATTAGCTAGGCATAGTGGCACTCGCCTGTAGTCCCAGCTACTCAAGAGGCTGAGGCAGGAGAATCGCTTGAACCTGGAGGAGGCGGAGATTGCAGTGAGCCGAGATCACGCCACTGCACTCTAGCCTGGGCGACAGAGCGAGACTCCGTCTCAAAAAAAAAAAAAAAAAAAAAAAAGAATGGGGAAGGAATGGCTTGAAAACAGTAGTGGGCAGTGAGCTGGACCCTGATTCCACTTGCTGATCCAAAGGCAGGCGTCGGAGAATGAGCCCAGTTGAGAAGGCTACAGGGAAAATAGTGTTCCTGGGAAAGAGTGCAAGTCTCTGTTAAGACCAGGAGCTGGGTCAGACATCCGATAAGTGGTTATAGCTATGAAGGTTTGTTCAGCATAAAATGTGACACTTTGGACAGGAACACTGGTAAGTGGAGTGAGATGAAAGAAGAGAGGGAAAAATAAAACATGAGAGAATAGGCCGGGCGCGGTGGCTCACACCTGCAATCCCAATACTTTGAGAGCCGAAGCGGGTGGATCACGAGGTCGGGAGATGGAGACCATCCTGGCCAATATGGTGAAACCCCATCTCTGCTAAAATATAAAAAAAAATTAGCTGGGCGTGGTGGCAGGCGCCTGTAGTCCTAGCTACTTGGGAGGCTGAGGCAGGGGAGTCACTTGAACTCGGGAGGCAGAGGTTGCAGTGAGCTGATATTGTGCCACTGCAGACTAGCGTGGGGACAGAGTGAGAATCCATCTCAAAAAAAAAAAGAGAGAATAGCGTACTGTAGGGCCTTAAATCTTGGGCAAGGGTGGGAGATAGCAGGGAGAGAGCATATGGAGGATTTAACTTACCAGCTTTCTGAAGGCACTGGCACTAACAGTGTCCTGATGGGTGGGGTAATGTGAGAAGCCACCAGGCTCCCCTAAGGGAGTCAGTGATGGCCTGCCTGGATGGGGCTTCAGAGGGAGCCCAGATCCAGGTGAGCAGCTCGGCAACTAGCAGCACAAGGTTGTGTGTTGACTTAATAAGCAGTGAACTTGGAGCCAGTCCTAGCCCTATAACTACCTAGCCCATGACCTTGAGCATGTTCTTTCATTTCTATAGGCCTCCATTTCTCAAATGTTACCATTTTGTGGCCGCTATATATGTATAAATCTATATGTGCTTTTTTTCTGGCAGGGATTTTGTTGAAGAGAAGTTAGGAAGCAAATACGTGGTGGGAAGAGCCCTAGATTTTGCAACCTCATTTGAAGAATCGGGACCAGCCACTCCCATGTTTTTCATCCTGTCTCCAGGAGTGGACCCACTGAAGGATGTAGAAAGGCAAGGTGAGAAAGGCGTCCTCTTGGAGCCAGGGCTGCAGTTGCCCCGTGCACTTTCATTTTTGGGGTCTATTGATTTCTCTTTTCTGGATTCAACCTTCAAATATGCAACACTGCAAATCATACAGAAGTCAGGGTCATTGCTGAAATAAAATCAGAAGATCACCCACCAGGGAGAGAAAGAGCCACTCTGGGCTGTAAAAGGCAGAACTCACAGTCCCAGTTTCATGAAGAGGCCTCGTCCCCTCCACTCTGCCTCATCCATCCCCTTATCTTAGCCAGAGCAATCTTTCCGAAATACTAGTATGATCCTTCCACGAAGCCCCACAGTGTGGCGATTCCTCAGAGACCTAGAGGGAGAAATGCCATTTGACGCAGCTATCCCATTACTGATTATATACCCAAAGGAATAGAAATTATTCTATTAACATTATAAAGATACACGCATGTATATGTTCACTGCAGCACTATTCACAATAGTAAAGACATGGAATCAACCTAAATTCCCATTAATGATAGACTGGATAAAGAAAATGTGGTATGGCCGGGCACGGTGGCTGACACCTGTAATCCCAGCACTTTGGGAGGCTGAGGTAGGTGGATCACCTGAGGTCAGGAGTTCGAGACCAGCCTGGCCAACATGGTGAAACCCCATCTCTACCAAAATCACAAAACTTAGCTGGGCATGGTGGCAGGCGCCTGTAATCCCAGCTACTCGGGAGGCTGAGGCAGGAGAATCGCTTGAACCTCAGAGGCAGAAGTTGCAGTGAGCCGAGACTGCACTACTGCACTCCAGCCTGGGTGACAAGAGCAAGACTCTGTCTCGAACAAAAAAAGAAAAGGAAAATGTGGTACATATATACCATGGAATACTATGCAGCCATAAAAAGGAACAAGATCATGTCCTTTTCAGGGACATGAATGGAGTTGGAAGCCATTATCCTCCACTAACTAACGCAGGAACAGAAAACCGAAAACCGAATGTTCTCACTTAAAGTGGGAGCTGAGTGATGAACACACATGAGCACAAGGAGGGGAAGAACACACACTGGGGCCTGTTGAGGGGGTGGCAGAGGAAGAGCATCAGGAGGAATAGCTTAATGGATGCTGGGCTTAATACCGAGGTGATGGGATGACCTATGCTGCAAACCACCATGGCACATGTTTACCTATGGAACAAACCTGCACATCCTGCACATGTACCCCTGAACTTAAAACAAAGTTAAAGAAACAAAAATAGAATATTCAGCATGTCCAACTGCAAAACCAAAAAAAACAAAAACGATAAGGGGTGGTGGAAACCAAGGTTTTATCATGCAGTGAAGCCTCCACATAGCAGGCTTCAGAGAGAATAGATTGTAAGCGTTTCTTATCAGACTTAAAGAGTCTGTCCTGGCTGGGTGCGGTAGCTCACGCCTGTAATCCCAACACTTTGGGAGGCCAAGGCAGGTGGATCACCTGAGGTCAGGAGTTCGAGACCAGCCTGACCAACATGTAGAAACCCCATCTCTACTAAAAATACAAAATTAGCTGGGCGTGGTGGTGCATGCCTGTAATCCCAGCTACTGAGGAGGCTGAGGCAGGAGAATCGCTTGAACCCAGGAATCAGAGGTTGCAGTGAGCCAAGACCACACTACAGCACTCCAGCCTGGGCAACAAGAGTGAAACTCCATGTCAAAAAATATAAAAAAAGAGTCTGTCCTATCAGTAATTCCAAAAGAGAGAAAAAACCCAGGGTATAATGAGGCATGTCTGACCCCCCTTCCCATCATGGCCTGAACTAGTTTTTCAGGTTAACTTTGGAATGTCCTTTGCTGAGAGAAGGGGTCCATTCAGAATGGCTGGGAGGCTTAGGATTTTATTTTTGGTTTCAAGTCTAGTATTGATTATGGAATGAAAAGAACTAACGGCATAGGCTTTGTGCCTCAGGGGAAGAGAGATAAAGCTAACTAGGCCCTAAAGAACGAATAAGATGTGCATAATAAAATCCGTAATAGAGAAGAATTAAAAATGAAAAGCAACAGCCCCCAGCTCCAGCCCTCCAGATACCCAGTCCCCCTTCCCAGGCCCTATGCTTTTGTCCATTTCTGAATTTAGTTCTTTTGAGAATTACTTCTCATTTCCTAGTAATAACGTTATATCACCATTTTTGTATTTAGCAGTTTTAGATAAAGTGTCTATTCCTGATATGAAAAACAAGGATTTAGCGTCCACTGTGTTCTATATGTGTGGTCTTAGATTCCGTATGTGTCTGTTTGGCACTGAGGCATCACAGGGCCAAATGCATTAACTGTACAGTCTTCCCTCCACATATACAGGGCGGGGACTGGGAGGTATTTGTTCCAGTCCTTGCATATCCAAGTCCCATCATCGGCCCTGCCATTCGTATATGCAGGCTTCACATCTCTCAAATACTGCTGTATTTTCATCTGAGTTTGGTTGAAAAAAATCCATGTATAAGTGTACCCACACAATTCAAACCTGTGTTGTTCAAGGGTCGACTGTACCCTCTTTTTCTATATTCTTCTAAAGCAAATTTTTTAATTGACAAATAATAATTGTACATATCAATGAGACACATAGTGAAGTTTCCATTCACGTAATACATAGTCAGGCCAGGCGCAGTGGCTCACGCCTGTAATCCCAGCACTTTGGGAGGCTGAGGCGGGAGGATCACAAGGTCAGGAGATCGAGACCATCCTGGCTAACGCGGTGAAACCCCATCTCTACTAAAAATACAAAAAAAATTAGCTGGGCGTCATGGTAGGCGCCTGTAGTCCCAGCTACTCAGGAGGCTGAGGCAGGAGAATGGCCTGAACCCAGGAGGAGGAGGTTGCAGTGACCCGAGATCGCGCCGCTGCCCTCCAGCCTGGGGGAACGGAGCGAGACTCTGCCTCAAAAAAAAAAAAAAAATACATAGTAGTCAGATTAGGGTGATTAGTAACTGAGCAGCACAAAGTCAGACATAATAACCAGGTCCATTTGTGTCTTTCTACAATATCCGTCTTTTACTGATGCTATTCCAATCATAAAAGCCACAAGCTTTATGGAGTTCCCAAGGAGGTAATTCTTCTTAGTATTTCCCATTTACTTGGTAGTCAGAGCTGTAGGCACACAGGCTCAAGCCATTCCAAAAGTCAGTCGATATTGCAAACCATACATAATGGTATACTAAATCAATATAAATGTTACAGATTAAACATTCCACATCAAACGAAGTAACGTCTAACATCAAGAGAAAGGGGATAGGAAAATGGGTTAATGAAACAGTCCGAGGGGAGCAACGTGGACAAAAAGAATCTCCTGTCCTGGTCTGGGCAGTCCTTTAACAAACCACAAGGAGGAGTCTTTGATGTGGGCAGAGCCTTTGCGGATGCCGGGTGTTTATCACAATTAACAGCAAGACCAGTGTCTGTCAAGATGGCTGTTTTGAGCCAGTGAAGTCCTCTGGTGAGGACTGATAGTGGGAAAGTGTGCCCGGTTATGTCCTTATCTGGTTGGATGCAGTCTCTACTGATTAGGCAAACGTCTGGTCCCTGTTGGTACGATGCCTTTTAAAATGTAAGATGGAGTCTTTTGCTAAGATGGAATTACTTATGCTCCATACATTAGCATATCCACCAACTCAAACATTTAATCATTTCCTTGTGTTGGGAACATTCCATATCCACCTTCTAGCTACTTGAAACTATATCATATGTTATTGTTAACTGTAGTCTTGATGCTCTGGCATTTGTGGCCTCACTGATTGGAGAGACTGCTGCTGCCAAAGCTAGCCAGTTCTTAGAGATCACAAAAGGCTCACCTGGGAATATGCCTTGTGTAAGCAAAATAAGCAAAATAACCATCCAGAGTCCACACTCCCGTTCATCCCCTTTAACCCACACACCAAGCCAACATCCCCACTGGCCTAAATCAACCCAGAGCCAGGTACCAGACTGGTAAGGACAGTCCCTATGCCCCCGAACCACGAGAGTTACTCAAATTAGCCAGTCTTGAACTGTCTCCCCTGCCTTGCTTTGTGTTTCTCAGGGAAAACCCCAATAAAGACCCTGGCCTACGATTTCCCCTTGCTCCTTCCTGCCTCCTGACCAGCCTGGTGCTCCCCCATGTGGCTTTGCACGTATGGTGCATCCCCTGCTCTCAGGAAATGTAAGGAATAAAAATCTTTCAGTGGCATTTGCCCCTCCGTGACATCATCCAGACTCCTCCATCAATGAACATCCCACAGGTACAGATGAGACACGCTGCTGCCCACCAAAGCTCTCCTCGTGCTCCCAAATTTTTCAGCAGCTGCACTGAGATATAATTCACAAACCATACAATTCACCCATTTAAAGTGTGCAATTCAAACCATTTTAGGATATTCATAAGGCTATGTGACCATCACCATATGCTAATTTTTGAAACTCTTGTTTCAAAACCCTACATCCACTAGCAATCACTTTTCATGGCATCTCATCACGTCCCCAGGCCTAGTCAGCCATCAGTTTACTTTCTGTCTCTAAATATTTGCCTGTTCTGGACATTTCATATAAATGAAATCATATACAATGTGCTCTCTTGTGATGAGCTTCTTTCATTTAGCATAATATTTTCAAGGTTCAACCATGTAGTAGCATGTATCAGAACTACATTCTTTCTTATGGATGGGTAATATTCCATTGTATAGCTGAATCACATTTTATCTCTCTATTCATCTGTTGATGGACATTTGGGCTATTTCATCTTTTAGCTGCTATAAATGATGCTTCTATGAACATTCATGTACAAGTTTTTGTGTGAACATAAGGTTCAATTCTCTTGAGTATATACCTGGGAGTAGAATTGCTGGGTCAGGTGGTAACTTTATATTTAACTCTAAGGAACTGCCAGACTGTTTTCCAAAACAGATGCACCATTTCACAATCCCAACAGCAATATGCAAATTCCAGTTTCCACAGGTCTTCACCAACACTTATTATCCATCTAATGATTAGAGCCACCATAGTGGGTATGCAGTGGTAGCTCACTGTGGTTTGGATTTGCATTTCCCAAATGATGGTAAGTGTCCTTTTTATGTACCTCTTGGGCATTTCTCCATCTTATTTGGAGAAATGTCTATTCTAATCCCGTTTTTAAAATTAGGTTACTTGTCTTTTTATTGTTGAGTTATAAGAGTTCCTTATAAATTCTGTTTTGTTTTCCTCATTCTTGCTGTCATCTTATGTTTTCATATAATTTTAGGATTAGCTTATACATTTCTGCAAAAAATAATAAATGTAGCTTGAATTTCAGTAAGGACTGCATTGAATATGTAGATAAATTTAGAGAGTGTTACCATCTTCACAATGTAAGTCTGACCAGTGAACATGGATTGTCTTGCCATTTATTTAGCTTTCTTTAAGTTCTTTTAACTATGTTTTGTTGTTTTTAGTGTGATTGCTTTTCTTTTATTAAATGTATTCCCAAGACTTTTTTCTTTTAGATTCTGTTGTAAATGGAACTGTTTCCTTAATTTCAGTTTCTCTTTACATACTGATCTTCTTCAAACTTGCTGAACTTTCTTGTTAGTTCTAATAATTCCTTTTAGTGAATTTCTTAGGATTTTCCAGATACAAGACCATGTTATCTGCAAATTCAGATATTTATGTTTCTTCCTGTTTTATCCTTATCCTTATATGTTCCTTTTTTTAAATTTTTATTTATTTATTTTTTTTTGAGATGGAGTCTCGCTCTGTCACCAGGCTGGAGTGCAGTGGCACGATCTTGGCTCACTGCAACCTCTGCCTCCCAGGTTCAAGCAATTCTCCTGCCTCAGCCTCCCGAATAGCTGGAACTACAGGCACGTGCCACCATGCCCAGTTAATTTTTGTATTTTTTTAGTACAGATGGGGTTTCACCATGTTGGCAGGATGGTCTCGATCTCTTGACTTTGTGATCTGCCTGCCTCAGCCTCCCAACGTGCTATCCTTATATGTTCTTATTTCTTTTTGCCTAATTACCCTGGCTAGAATTTCCAGTACACTGTTAAGTAGAAATAGCAAGTTCAGACATCCTTGTCTTGTTTCTGATATAAGAGGAAAAAAATCAGTTTTCATCATTAAGTATGATGTTAGCAGTGGATTTTTTGTAGCTGTCCTTTATTGGATTGAGAAAGTTTTATTCCTAGTTTGTTGAGTTCTGTTTTATTGTGAGAAGTTGTTGGGTTTTATCAAATGCTTTTTCTGCATATATTGTAGTAATAAGATAGTTGTTTCTTTATTCTATTAATATTGTATATTATATTATTGATTTTTAGAAGTTAAACCAACCTTGCATTCCTAGGATCTCAATCAGTTCTAGTGTATAATTCTTTTTATGTATTACTGGATTCAATTTGCTAACATTTTGTTGAGAATATTTACATGTATATTCACAAGGTGTATTGACCTGTTGTTTTCTTTCTTTGCAAAGTCCTTTTCTGTTTTCGGTATCAGAATAATGCTAATAATCTATACATCAGAATTAGTTGGAAAGTATTCCCTGTGCTTTTATTTTTTTTTTAAAGATTTTGTAGGCCACGCACCGTGGCTCACACCTGTAATCCTAGCACTTTGGGAGGCTGAAGTGGGTGGATCACCTGAGGTCAGGAATTCAAGACCAGCCTAGTCAACATGGTGAAACCCCATCTCTACTAAAAACACAAAAATTAGCTGGGCATGGCGGCACATGCCTGTAATCCCAGCTGCTTGGGAGGCTGAGGCAGGAGAATTGCTTGAACCTGGGAGGTGGAGGTTGCAGTGAGCCAAGATCACACCACTGCACTCCAGCCTGGGTGACAAAGTGAGACACTGTCTCAAAAAAAAAAAAAAAAAAAAAAAGATTTTGTAAAGTATTAGTATTCTCATGAATGTTTGGTAGAATTCAGGGATGAAGGCATCTGGGCCTGATTTTTTTTGAGTAAGAAGTTTTAAAATTATTAGTTCAATTTATATTTGCTAGTTATATATTTACTCAAAGTTTTTATTTCTCTTTGAGTCAGTTACCATAATTTATTTCTTTTTAGGACTTTGTCCATTTCATCTAAGTTATATAACTTGTTGATAAACACCTCCTTAATTTTGATATCTATATTAAAGTGTTTAGATCATCTATTGGATATATTATAACTAAATGCTGTTAGAAAAACAATTTCTTGGCCAGGCATGGTGGCTCACACCTGTAATCCCATCACTTTGGGAGGCCAAGGCGAGTGGATCATGAGGTCAGGAGACTGAGACCATCCTGGCTGACACGGTGAAACCCCATCTCTACTAAAAATACAAAAAATTAGCCTGGCATGGTGGCAGGCGCCTATAGTCCCAGCTACTTGGGAGGCTGAGGCAGGAGAATGGCATGAACCTGGGAGGTGGAGCTTGCAGTAAGCCAAGATCACGCCACTGCACTCCAGCCTAGGCGACAGAGTGAGACTCCGTCTCAAAAAAAAAAAAAAAGAAAAAGAAAAAGAGAAACAATTTCCTATTCCACAAGTTTTAGATAATTCTTTTGACTTCTTTCTAGGTAAGCTACAGCTTCCATTTCTCATCTTGTGTCAGCTATGTCTTTATTTTTGCATAGTCAAGAATGAATGCATATTCATTCTACTCTGTTACTATCATTAATTTCATGCATGCCTAGTTTATGGGTTAATTTTTAAGTTGAAAGCCAATAAACAGCACATATATCCAAATATATGTAAATATATTATTCACTGCAAAGGCAAGTAATGTCTAAGATTACACTTCCTTCTTTTTGATCAAATGTCATAATCTTTAGGGGGTCTCTAAAAGAAGAATGTTCTTAGCACAGAGGTTCAAAACATGTCAAATTTCAGTTTGCTTTACAGATGATGATAATTTTTGTAGCTTTTAGTTTTCTTTGGAGTTGCAAGTTGCCTTTTATTTATCTCGGGAGAAGAAGTAAATGCCTCACTTATCATTGTCACTACCTTTTTATTCATTCTCTATATTGAAAGACTGCACTTTATTCTTCTTGAAGATACTCTTCCTGGAGCTCACTGACATCTTCTTCTAATATAAATAAATTGTATTTCGGCCTTCTAGGAAGCTATCATCCTGGGACCTATTTTCTTTATATTCTAAATTAGTTCTACTGTCTTTATATCCCATGTCTTTTATTTTCAATTTTTCATCCTTACTTTGCCGCATAAATTATCAGAAAAGACTCATGAGAAGTAAAAATTCGGAATCCTTGGGTGTCTAAAAATGCCTCAGTTTTGCTTATATAGTAGTTTGATAGTTTTTCAAGGTCCACATTGGTTTTTATCAGAACTTCGGATACATGATTCTATTATCTTCTAGAAGCCAGTTTTGTTCATGAGATATCATATGCCAGTGAAATTATATTCTTTCTTTGTTTCTTTGTTGGTGACCTGTTTTTATTCCCTGAAAACTTTAGAATAATCTCTCTACCTTGTGTTCTGAAATTTCATAAGCCGTGCCTAGTTGTGGGTCCTTTTCATTCATCTGCTGAGCAGTCAGCCTGTCGTTTCAAGTGGAAGAGTCACTAAAACTTTTGAGCTCTAAAAATTTTTCTGTTATATTTAGTAAATGCCACCACCATTTACCAAGTTTCTCATGCCAGAAACCTGGGTGTCAATCATCCTAGACACCTCTTCCACCACCCACACCACATTTAGTTCTATTGATTCCACCTCCTAAATATGCTTCAAATCCATCTAATTGTCTCTATTTTCATGATTACCATCCTAGTCTGAATCACCGTAGTCTTTCACCTGGCCTATTACACTAGCCTCCTAGCTCATCTCCACTCTTCTCCCTCTGCAAACCCTTGCCATTCTGCAGCCAGAGTCATGTTGCTAAATCTCAAATGTGATTGTATCACTCTTCTACTTAAAACTCTCTAGCGACTTCCCGGCTGGGCACAGTGGCTCACGCCTGTAATCTCAGCACTTTGGGAGGCCGAGGCGGGCGGATCATAAGGTCAAGAGATCGATACCAACCTGTCCAATATGCTGAAACCCCATCTCTACTAAAACTACAAAAATTAGCCGGGCATGATGGTGCGCGCCTGTAGTCCCAGCTACTTGGGAGGCTGAGGCAGGAGACTCACTTGAACCTGGAGACGGAGGTTGCAGTGAACCGAGATCGTGCCACTGCACTTCAACCTGGTGACACAGCGAGACTCTATCTCAAAAACAAACATACACAAACAAACAAAACAAAACAAAAAAACTTTCCAGTGACTTCCCATTGGTATAGTCCAATATTAACATGACCTGTGTGGCCTGCATGGCATGGCTTTTCTGTCCAGCTTTTAGATCCTGTCACACCATGAGCCTTCCTAACCTAGGACATTGGCACAAATTGTTCCTTTTATCTGAAATATTTTCAGCCATCCAGTGCCTACTCATCCTTCAAATTACCAGCCATTTCTGGCCTCCCTGGAAGACCATTTGATTCCCAACTAGAGATTCTTACAGGACTCTATATATTTGCTTCAGAGCATTTAATACAATTTTAATTTAATCATTCTGTCATAATTGTAACTTACGTTTTGCCTACCTGCTTGTCACTGACATCCTTGATGACCATGTCATCTTGTTCATTTTTTACCACTGCCTAATAGCGTAACTAGCACGGAGAAGTATTGTTGAATGAACTAACAAACGAATGAATTAACGTTAGCAGAACTGTTATCAGAGCTAAGTTATTCCTGACTTTCACACTTTATAGTCTGTGTTCTTTCTGTTCCCTGGAGGCTTTGTTCCTTTTATACAGATAAATTTAGTTTCCTCATTTTTATTCAGTATTTTCCCCTTTGGAAGCTTTCATATACCCTGTTTATGAGCAATTTCCTATTGTTCTTAGCCAATTGACCTCCAACTACTCCATCACGTAGTTTGCAGCATCCTGTCATCTCAGGCAAACTGACCCCTCCCTGACCTATATGGGTTGTTTGTCATAGAATACGTTATCTCAGCCCTGCCCTTGGCTTAATCTTAATGGATATTTTCTTACCAGAAGCAATATTGCTGTTCATCAACTAGAGATTACTTAGGCACCTGTGCCTCTCTCTCTCTTCCTTCCTCCCTGCCTTCTTGGTGCTTTGATTTATTTTCTAATTCACCCATTTAAGACATATATTCTGGTGACATCCACATTTCCCACATCTTGAATCTAATCAGCTTGCCTGATGCGCTCCTAGTCTCAAGTCTGGAATCCACATGGCTGATCTAAACACTTTCCCCATGTCCCCAAGCCCCAGCTTATTAAGTAAACTTACTGTTTTATTGCTTGTGCAGAGTCTGTGTATCACACAGTTCACTGTCTTCCTCCATTTAGACTCTTAAAAGGCTTGGAATCATTTCCCCTCTTTGGGTATTTGATTTAAGTTCTTTACTCCTTCATTTATGTATTCTTTTGCTTCAACAAGGCAGTTCTTAATATCGAGTAGAGTTTTAAAACCCCTATATTCAGATTCAAGATTTGTTCCTTTGTCCTTCCTCCACCCCCAAAAAAATGCACATACCCACAGACACGCAACATTCTGTATACGATTTTGAGCATTTCTTCAGCCCCTGAAGTTTATCCATTGACCAATTAATAATTAATAATTCCCTTGATTAGGAATCTATAATTTGTAGGCACTTTTGTGGCACTCAGTCTCCTCCAGGATTTTCCTTCCTCAACAATTGTGAAGGAGGAGGAGGGGAAGAAAAGGAAAGTGGAGAAAGAAGAGAGGAGGAAAAGCGGGGATGGAGTGGGGAGGGGGCAATTCCATCCACTCTTCTTGGCCTCTGTTTTCTTTTTTTCTGTCTTTTTGTTTTTTTGAGACAGAGTTTTGCTCTTGTCACCCAGGCTGGAGTGCAATGGCATGATCTCAGCTCACTGCAACCTCCACCTCCCGGGTTCAACCGATTCTCCTGCCTCAGCCTCCCGAGTAGCTGGGATTACTGGCGCCTGCCATCATGCCCGGCTAATTTGTGTATTTTTAGTAGAGACGGGGTTTCACCATGTTGGCCAGGCTGGTCTGGGACTCCTGACCTCAGGTGATCCACCCACCTCAGCCTCCCAAAGTGCTGGGATTACAGGCATGAGCCACCACGCCCGGCTGGCCTCTATTTTAACAGGAAAGCCACCACCATCCACCCTCACTGCTTTCCTTCTTGCCTTCTCTGATTAAGCCTTTAACAGAGCTTTCACTGTACTCTCCTCTCTTTTCTCATCATCTTTTTCCCTAAGGGAGCCACACTTCCTTATTTGCTTGTTTATTTCTGCTTTTGCTTCATCTACTTCCCCCTTGTTCTCAGTCACCCATGATACCTGCCTCCTTGGGTTACTGTGAAGATAAAAACAAAATCTCAGATGTGAAAAGGTTTTGAAAAGCTGAGAATACAGTAGCATTGCACAGCGTTACGATGATGATGGTGCGTCTGTTCTTTGGGGCAGCTCAGTTTGCCCTTCCTTCACGTCGTTTTGTCACATCCTCTCAAAGAACAGTCTCCTCCTTGGCCCTCCCCTTCCTGCCCTGACGCCAGCATTTTCTCTGGTCCTTCTTTCACTTGTCTGCAGTGTGATTTTGCTTGGTCTCCATCCTTCTTTGCTCAATTACCTGGCTTTAACAAAATGAGTTCTGTCTTTCCATTTTCTGATCAGAAAGAAGCTGTGTATCCCGCCTTTGCCTTCTACTGTCTCCTTTTCTCTCCAGCGTTCTGAGATTTTTGTAGGCCTGCTACCAGATATGTTCAAAGAAACAGTTTTCCATTCCGTGTCTTTGCAGCCAGATTATCGAAACTTTGCTTTGGGTCTCGTTTTCATTGTTCCTGGCCCCATTCTGTTTTCTTGTATTTGGTTGGTTTTTTTGTTTTTTGTTTTTGAGATAGGATCTCACTGTGTTGCCCAGGCTGGAGTGCAGTGGTGCTCTTGGCTCACTGCAACCTCTACCTCCCAGGCTCAAGCGATCCTCCTGCCTCAGCCTCCCGAGTAGCTGGACTATATGCATATGCCACTATGCCTGGCTAATTTTTTGTATTTTTAGTAGAGATGGGGTCTCACTGTGTTGCCCAGGCTGGTCTTGAACTCCTGAGCTCAAGCAACCTGCCCACCTCAACCTCCCAAAGTGCTGGGATTATAGGCATGAGCCACCACACCCAGCCCTCTTTTCTTTAAAAGGCAAGTAAAAGATAGATAAGCTGAGGCAAGTACAGTCTTTAGAGAGAGGATTCAGGATTCACGGAGTATTGTTTTTTTGTGATGAGCAAAACTGATTTGTGCATATGCTGGGGAGCAGAAGAGTGAATAGAGACAAAGGTTAAAGATACAAAAAGAGGGCCAGGGGCAGTGGCTCATGCTGTAATCCCAGCACTTTGGGAGGCCAGGGCACGCGGATCACCTGAGGTCGGGAGTCCGAGACCAGTCTAGCCAACATGGTGAAATCCCATCTCTACTAAAAATACAAAAATTAGCCAGGAGTGGTGGCACATGCCTGTAATCCGAGCTACTTGGGAGGCTGACACAGGAAAATCACTTGAACCCAGGAGAAGGAGGTTGCAGTGAGCTGAGATCATGCTACTGCACTACAGCCTGGGTGACAAGAGAGAAACTCCATCTCAAAAAATAAAATAATAATAATTTTTAAAAAGATATGAAAAGAGATGGGATTTAAATGACAGATAAAGTGACAGGCAGGAAGGGAGGAGGACATCTTTTTCTTTTTTTTTTTTTTTTTTTGAGACGGGGTCTTGCTTTCTCCCCCCGGGTGGGGGGGGGGGGGGCAATGTCTGCCTGCTGCCAGCTCTTCCTCGCTTGGTGCCATTCTCCTGCCTCAGCCTCCCAAGTAGCTGGGACTACAGGCGCTCGCCACCACACCCGGCTAATTTTTTGTATTTTTAGTAGAGACGGAGTTTCACCGTGTTAGCCAGGATGGTCTACAGCTCCAGACCTCATGATAAAAAAAAAAAAAAAACAGAAAAAGATGTCCTCCTCCCTTCCTGCCTGTCACTTTATCTGTCATTTAAATCCCATCTCTTTTCATATTTGTTTAATTTTTTTTTTTTTTTTTTTTTTTTGAGACGGAGTCTCGCTCTGTCACCCAGGCTGGAGTGCAGTGGCGCAATCTCGGCTCACTGCAAGCTCTGCCTCCCGGGTTCACGCCATTCTCCTGCCTCAGCCTCCTGAGTAGCTGGGATTACAGGTGCCCGCCACCACGCCCGGCTAATTTTTTGTATTTTTAGTAGAGACGGGGTTTCACCGTGTTAGCCAGGATGGTCTCGATCTCCTGACCTCATGATCCGCCCGCCACGGCCTCCCAAAGTGCTGGGATTACAGGCTTGAGCCACCGCGCCCGGCCGAGGACATCTTTTTCATTGAGAGGGCAGTGTACAGAGATGCAGACAAAATGGCAGTAAATGGAGGCGTGTCCACCAGAGGGCATGTTTTTTCAGGGAATTAAGACAGTAGAGCAAACTGCTGAGCATAAGAAGAGGGGTCCATGGCAGGGCGCAGTGGTTCACGCCTGTAATCCTAGCACTTTGGGAGACCGAGGCAAGCAGATCACAAGGTCAGGAGATCGAGACCATCCTGGCTAACACGGTGAAACTCCATCTCTACTAAAAATACAAAAAATTAGCCGGGTGTGGTGGCGAGCGCCTGTAGTCCCAGCTACTTGGGAGGCTGAGGCAGGAGAATGGCACGAACCCAGGAGGTAGAGCTTGCAGTGAGCCGAGATCGTGCCACTGCATTCCAGCCTGGGCGACAGAGTGAGACTCCATCTCAAAGAAAAAGAAAAAAAAGGCGGGGAGGGGATCCATTAGGAGACATAATGACAGAGGGAAATGGGTAACATAGCCGGCTTCTGGACACATTGAAAGAGTACCAAATCGCTTCGAAATTGAGAATCACAAGCTTGTGATGGTGCCAATTCACCAAACATGTGAATTATTCTTTTTATTAATACTTAAACTCAGAGTTGGGGTCTTAGAAAGTTGAGTAGTAAGTGCGGAAGTAGAAGGAGGCAATGGAGTTGAGGATTTGGGCTCAAATTAAGGATGATTGGGTCCATATTAAAATAAGAGGAGGTAAAGGTGAAATTAGAAAAAAAGAAGGGACCAAAGGACGCAACATTTCACTGAAGTAGAAAAATAGATGGGGAAGAAATAAGAAGGTAAAAAATCTAGGAATTAGGAAGTGAAATTCATGAGTGGACATGGAAGAATCATGTTTCAGACACAGGACAGATAACCATGATGGGAGAGCCCTGGGTGTGGCCACTGGGAGTCAGCAGCAGAAATGAAATGGAGTTAAGTTCCTTCTTTTTTTTTTTTTTTTTGAGATGGAGTTTCGCTCGTCGCCCAGGCTGGAGTGCAATGGCGCAATCTCAGCTCACCACAACCTCTGCCTCCCAGGTTCAAGCGATTCTCCTGCCTCAGCCCCCTGAGTGACTGAGATTACAGGCATGGGCCACCACGCCTGGCTAATTTTGTATTTTTAGTAGAAATGGGGTTTCTCCATGTTGGTCAGGCTGGCCTCAAACTCCTGACCTCAGGCGATCCGCCCGCCTCAGCCTCCAAAAGTTCTGGGATTATGGCTGGAGTTAAGTTCTTTCAAGATGAAGAAGATGAGGCCAGGCGCGGTGGCTCACGTCTGTAATCCCAGCACTTTGGGAGGCTGAGGCAGGTGGATCACCTGAGGTCAGGAGTTCGAGATCAGCCTGGCCAACATGGTGAGACCCCGTCTCTAGTAAAAATACACAAATGAGCCAGGCGTGGTGGCGGTCGCCTGTAATCCCAGCTACTCGGGAGGCTGAGGCAGGAGAATCGCTTGAACCTGGGAGGCGGAGGTTGCAGTGAGCTGAGATCACGCCATTGCACTCCAGCCTGGGTGATAGAACAAGACTCCATCTCAAAAAAAAAAAAAGAAAGAAAGATGAGGAAACATGAGGCTGGGTGTTGTCTGAGTCATCCATAGTGACATTAGAGTTTACCAAGATGATGATGAAACAGGAACCAAGTTCCAAAGCCCCTAATACAAATGAGACTCACTGAAAAGTTGGTAGAAGGCAGAGAACATAAAAGTTAGCAAATAATAAAACCAGATGACATGTGCTTTCAGTGAGAAAGGGGTTTTTGGCTGGGCACAGTGGCTCATGCCTATAATCCCAGCACTTTGGGAGGCCGAGGTGGGTGGATCACTTGAGGTCAGGAGTTTGAGACCAGCCTGGCCAACATGGTGAAACCTTGTCTCTGCTAAAAATACAAAAATTAGCCAGGCGTGGTGGTGGACACCTGTAATCCCAGCTACTCGGGAGGCTGAGGCAGGAAGATCGCTTGAATCTGGAAGGTGGAGGCTGCAGTGAGGTGAGATCGTGCCACTGCACTCCAGCCTGGGTGTAATCCCAGCTACTCGGGAGGTTGAGGCAGGAGAATCGCTTGAATCTGGGAGGTGGAGGTTGTAGTGAGGTGAGATTCTGCCACTGCACTCCAGCCTGGGTGAAAAAAAAAAAGAAAAGAAAAAAAGGGTTTTTTTTTTCTTTTTTATGAAGGCGGAGAAGAAATAGCCTCCAAGTAGCAAGAAAACACTAGAAAAAATGTTCCCCTTCCAACGCCAACGCCATAGGGGTATGGAACTAGGGAGAGGACTGTAGGAGTTGCGATGTCCTCAGAGAAACTAGAGGTCGGTGAGGCACACTGTAAAGATGTTAAAAGAGGTTGACAGTGGGGCACAGTTCCAGGTGACACCACCATATGTAGAGCTGGAAGGAAAGTCAGAAAAGGAGAGATGAGTCACAGGCAGTAGGGGTGGAGGCATGGAAGTACCAGCATAGAACAATCTGAAGGTGAAATCCTGAGAAACTGGAGGGACTTGCTCAAGGCCCAATAAGCCATGTGAGAGCCTCACAGCTGCAAAGGGAAAGACCTGGCAAGGTTACCTCCGCACCCATGAGGCTCACATGGGATGTGGCCACCTTTGGCTGAGTGTTCAGTCAGTGAGAATCCCATCCATTTTTCCCCTTCTCAATGTTTCCAAGATCTGTTTCTTTCTTCTCCGCCTCATTGTCATGCCTCAAGCCCAGATTAATGCAGACCGATCCCAGCCAGGCTCTGCAGTGCTAAGCTTTGCCCGGGATGATCCCTCCAGTCTGGAGTTTTCAAACTAATCTTTATTAAATAACCTCTTTGCCCATATCCTTCTGTTGCTAATAAACAAAATAAACAGGCCCTTTTGTGAGCAGAAATGTCACAGAAGACATCTAAAAGTCCCAACACTTTTTATCCTGGTATTTTCTCTGGAATGAATTGTTTATCTCCCCACTTCCAAAGCTGACATCAAAGGTTTTGCCAACTAAGATTTATAATTTAATAACGGTGTTTCTTGGGTTCATCTCAGTTAAGTCTCCAATATCTACTTCTTACTGCAAAAAGTCATCATCTTGCATTGTCCTGTACACTTCAATGACAGTCCATACATTGTTTATATTTAAAAGAAATATTCAATATTAACACTTGTTTCCAAAAATTTTCTTGCACAAGTATCAAACTACATCTTCAGTTTTAGTTCCTCTGAAACTAAATTTTTTTAAGTATGGATTTTTATTATTTCTCTTTTTCAATTTCTCCCCTTTTTTCCACTTCACCTTGCTAGAAAAATTGCTTAATGATTCCTTCATGGTATTATACATTTTTATGATCCTTTTATCTAAAGAATATTATGTAATTTCTCTACACTTTATTGGATTGTGCTGAGAGCTAATGTTCTCTATATTAGGGTCATTTCTTTGTGTTGTTTCCCTTGGGCATGGAGAGCAGCTGAAGCCCATTGGTCTTGCTTCAGTGGTATGACTGCCACGTTTGTGTGTGTGGTCATTCTCTTAATCCATCTGCAACACCAGCAACCCTCATATACATCCAACAGAAAATTCACACCTACACAACTAAACAGCTTCATGTCTCACCCCTCTTCACTCTAATTCGTGCAAAATGATGAGATAACACTTTTCTATGTGTTGGGAATGACAGGAGAGGAGGTTAATAGGGCATAAAGTACAGGAAGCCAGAACTACCTGAATCCTGCCCCTACTGGCCACACCTCCCAGTAAAGTTCCAGAGAAGACACAATATTTATTCAGAGGACAAGGCAAGCCACAAAGGACCACACCCACGTGCTTGCTACTCTCTCACCCTTCTCTCATCAGCACTCCCTAGAATAGTGGACCAATATCTGGTCTGCAGATAAGACACATAAAGAATAGCATCAGCAATCCTACCCCTCTTTGGGAAGTAAGTGAAGAGGGAAGAGTGAAGTGATTTTGGTCTCAACAAGTGCTTCCCTTTATTTATTTATTTATTTATTTTTTGAGACGGAGTTTTGCTCTTGTTGCCCAGGCTGGAGTGCAATGGCGCAATCTCATCTCACTGCAACCTCCACCTCCTGGGTTCAAGTGATTCTCCTGCCTCAGCCTCCCTAGTAGCTGGGATTACGGGCGCCTCCCACCACGCCCAGCTAATTTTTTGTATTTTTAGTAGAGATGAGGTTTCACTATGTTGGCCAGGCTGGTCTTGAACTCCTGATCTCAGGCGATCCACCCGCTGCCTCAGCCTCCCAAAGTGCTGGGATTACAGGAGTGAGTCAGTGGCGCAATCTCGGCTCATTGCAAGCTCCACCTCCCAGGTTCACGCCATTCTCCTGCCTCAGCCTCCCAAGTAGCTGGGACTACAGGCGCCCACCCCCACGCCCAGCTAATTTTTTGTATTTTTAGTAGAGATGGGGTTTCACTGTGTTAGCCAGGATGGTCTTGATCTCCTGACCTGGTGATCTGCTCGCCTCAGCCTCCCACAGTGCTAGGATTACAGGTGTGAGCTACTGCGCCCAGGTCAAGTGCTTCCTTTTATATGAGAACAAAAAGCTGGAAGAAGTAGCCCCCTGTGAAGGAAAAGGGTCAGTATATGAGGCTTGGGTTATAGATTCGGGCATGCCCTTGTTTGAGAGGTGATCTGAGCGTGTGCATTTCCTTATGAACATCAAACGTCCATCATTAGACACAAGAAATAATAATGACAACTCCATCCTCCTTTTAGGAAGAAAACTTGGATACACCTTCAACAATCAGAACTTTCACAATGTGTCTTTGGGGCAAGGACAGGAAGTGGTGGCTGAGGCTGCACTGGACCTCGCTGCCAAGAAAGGTCACTGGGTTATTTTGCAGGTATGTTCCTCTACCCTGGTCTGGGTTATCTTGACCCATACTTGCCTCATCCCACACTCACTGGGCATCTCCGTCCACTCTTAGCTTCTCCCCACCTGTCCTTTCACACTCTTGTCCCCTTCATTTCTTCAGCTTCTCTCTTTGCAGTTCTCCTCACTCATATGTTCTCTTCCCCAGACCACGTCCAGGAACAATCCTTCTCCCCTCACCTGCTCTGCCACTCTCTAGTTTAAACAGCTCTACTTATAAAAGAAACAGATTCCCACTCTGATAGGCGTTCAGGAAGTTAGCATTTACGTTGAAGGCCCTGGCAGCTGGATGCTTTCAACAGCTGGTTTCTTCCTGTGAATTTCGTGGCACGTTCCTCTGCTGTGCCTTTCTTTTGGGCTGTGTGTCATATGCGCTTCGTCACGGGCATGACTAGGATATGGGAGCAACCTTAGCCTCTTCACTGAGAGCTCATGTTGGTGTTTGGAAATCTGGAACCCCTACTACTGATAATTTCACCAAACAATTACAAGGAAAAAAAGGCTACCACTCTTCTATCAGAAGAGAGAGTTAAATTAAATGATTTAGCCCTCTCTCTTAACTCCTATTAAATTTTATTTAACCCCTATTAAATTATTTCATTTAACCAATTTTCCAATTTTCATTTCAACAATTACTACTAACTCTTTTTTTTTTTTTTGAGATGGAGTCTTGCTCTGTCGCCAGGCTGGAGTGCAATGGCGCGATCTCGACTCACTGCAACCTCCGCCTCCCGGGTTCAAGCACTTCTCCTGCCTCAGCCTCCTGAGGAGCTGGGATTACAGGAGCGCACCACCACGCTCGGCTAATTTTTGTATTTTTAGTAGAGACAGGGTTTCGCCATGTTGGCCAGGCTTGTCTCGAACTTCAGACCTCAAGTGATCTACCTGCGTCGGCCTCCCAAAGTGCTGGGATTACAGGCATGAGCCACTGCACCCAGCCTAACTACTACTAACTCTTACATAGCATTTTACAGTAGACAAAACCTTTTCAAATCCATCTATCAGGGCCTGCCTGCCTAATCCTCTTTTATGCCACTTGTATAGATGCTGGAGTTGTGGCAGAATGCATAGCTTGCTCCTCTTTTCTCCTAGAACATTTTGGAATCTTTTATTAGAGCTCCATTGCTATGTTGACATGGTTTATTTTATGATTGTATTCTCCACTAAATTTTTTAGGTAAAAAGATGTTCCTTCTTTACCTTTTATCACCCAGCCCACTACCTTGAACATAGCAGACACTGAAACAAAGGGCCGCTGGGTTAAGGAATACATGAAGAAATTAAAGAAAGAATAAATGCAAAAGCCAGTCACTCCCATTCTTCCTGGCTTTCACTACCATGAACCTCCCCCGTCTCCTGATTACTGGTGACATCACATCTTGCTGCTGGGTCTTTGTCCTTAATTATTCTGTTATTCATGTGGAGCCTAGCAACTGAGAGATCTGCCCCTCCCAGGGCCTCCTTTTCCAGAAACATCAGGAAGTTCAGGAGAAAAGATAATAACAGCTGAGTTTCCTCCTTCCTCCCTCATGGGTCAGCACAGTGCTTGAAGGTATGACCTCCCCACCCTCTCAGGCACATTTGCCAAGAGACCTCTCCGGACACCAGTGCTGGGAACCCAGGCACTTGTCACGGACATCAGAGTCTGTTTCTGAGACTGTGGTGCCGCCTCTGCTGCCCCCATGGTCCCCCAGCACCTACGGGCCATGCAGGGCACCAAAACCTTGTGCTGACGTGGTTGCTCGGAGCTCTCCAACACTGAACTCAGTATTCCCTCTTTATTTCCTGGTGATTGGACATTTCCAAAGGAAAATTGTCCAAATAATCCAGATGCCTGCGTTTCCCCCTGAATAAAGCATTAGAGTATTGAATGGACGTAATCTGTCCAAACTGTAAAGTGCTCACAGAAACAAAAGATCCTTACTGGTTTGTGAAATCTCTTGTAGGAATCATAGCTATCTGGTTCTAAGAATTTCCTGATGTACTGAACTAGACTGGACCAGAGTCCTACCCGGCAATATTTCCCAGCCTGTAAACCTGAGGGATTCTCTGAAAAAAAAAAAAAAAAAAAAAAAAAAAGGAGGGATGGGGGGAACACTTAACAAATTCCTATTTCAAACGTTGGAAAATACTACATACAAATTCCTTTTAAGGATATTTTCAATGATAGCAATAGATTAATGGTTCTGAGAATCCTTTGATGTAGAAACATTATTCCATCCAGTATTTCCCAAATTCCACCGAACACAGACCTTTTTTTTTCCTTCAACTTTTATTTTGAGTTCTAGGGTACATGTGCAGGATGTGCAGGTTTGTTACATAGGTAAACAAGTGCCATGGTGGTTTGCTGCACAAAGTAATCCATCACCTAGGTATTAAGCCCAGCATCCATTAGCTGTCCTTCCTGATGCTCTCCCTCTCCCCACACCCCTGCAACCGGCCCCAGTGTGTTTGTTCCCCACCCCTGTGTCCATGCATTCTCTTTGTTCAGCTCCCACTTATAAGTGAGAACACACAGTGTTTGGTTTTCTGTACCCGCATTAGTTTGCTGAGGGTAACGGCTTCTAGCTCCATTCATTTCCCTGCAAAGGACATGATCATGTTCCTTTTTATGGGTGTATAGTATTCCATGGTGTATATGTACCACATTTTCTTTATCCAGTCTATCATTGATGAGCATTTGGGTTGTTTCCAAGTCTTTGCTATTGTGAATAGTGTAGCAATGAACATACACATGCATGTGTCTTTATAGTAGAATGATTTATATTCCTTTGGGTTTATACCCAGTAATGGGATTGCTGGGTCAAATGGTATTTCTGCTTCTAGATCTTTGAGGAATTGCTACACTGTCTTCCACAACGGTTGAACTAATTTACACTCCCACCAACAGCATAAAAGGGTTCCTTTTTCTCTGAAACCTCACTAGCATCTGTTGTTTCTTGACTTTTTAATAATCGGCTTCTGACTGGCGTGAGATGGTGTCTCATTGTGGTTCTGATTTGCATTTCTCTAATGATCAGCGATGTTGAGCTTCTTTTCATATGTTTGTTGGCCACAATGAATATCTTCTTTTGAGAAGTGTCAATTCATGTTCTTTGCCCATTTTTAATGAGGTTGTTTGTTTTTTGCTTGTAAATTTGTTTAAGTTCCTTGTAGACTCTGGATATTAGACTTGTGTCAGGTCTAATTGCAAAAATTTTCTCCCATTCCATAAGTTGTCTTTTCACTCTGATGATAGTTTGTTTTCCTGGGAAGAAGCTCTTTAGTTTAACTAGATCCCACTTGTTAATTTTTGCTTTTGTTGCAATTGCTTTTAGCATTTTTGTCATAAAATCTTTGCCCATGCCTATGTCCTGACTGATATTCCTGGATTTTCTTCTAGGGTTCTTATAGTTTTGGGTTTTACGTTTAAGTCATTAATCTGTGTTGAGTTAATTTTTGTATAAGGTAGAAGGAAGGAGTCTAATTTCAATTGTTTGCATATGGCTAGCCAGTTCTCCCAGCACCATTTATTAAATAGGGAATCCTTTTGCCATTGCTTGTTTTTGTCAGGTTTGTCGAAGATCAGATGGTTGTAGGTGTGCAGGAACACAGACCGTCTTTATGGATCTAACATCTTTTAACATCCCATGGCACACTTTTGGGAAATGCTGCCTGAGGACCCTGACCCAGATGAGCTAGGGCTTCTCTTCTGGGAGAGCTGGCTTCTCTGGTCCTGGGTGAGAGGGCAAGGCTCACAGTCTTCCCGCTCTTCCTTCCTGGCTGTAGGAACTATTGTATGGGTTTCCCAACCCAAGCCCATCAACCCAGTGGGGCAGCCTCGAGGATCTCTGAATCCACCCCAGGGTTCTATACACAAGCAACAGACATTCCTTCTCCAAGACCCGCCCAGTAGCAGAACTTGGAGTTTCTAAAGGAGCAGCCAAATTACCCACATGTGGGTTGCTGGTGATGCTGGCTCAAAGGAACCCTGGCTCTCAAGTAGCCCACTAAACACTCTGCTCCAATTGATTTGATTATAAGTAAATTCTCTAATTTCACCAATTTTCATCTCAACCACTACTACTGTCCCTTACATAGCATTTTACAGTATACAAACCCTTTCTTTTTTATTATTTATTTCTTTATTTATTTTGTAGAGACGGGGTTTCACCATGTTGGCCAGGCTGGTATTGAACTCCTGGCCTCAAGCAATCCACCCGCCTTGGCCTCCCAAAGTGCTGGGATTACAGATGTGAGCCACTGCACCCAATCCTACAAAACCCTTTCAAATCCATTTCTTTGGTTATCTGCAGCCACTCTGTGAAATAAGTATAGCAAACGTTATTGTTATTTCTCTCTTATAGAAGAGAAGGCAGCACTCAAAGACCAAATTACTGTGGTCCAAGTGCTGGGCTCAGCTCTGATCTGTGTATTTAAGGCTTTGCATGCTTACTTCCTCAAATATTTATCAAGGAGATTTTATCTATCCATTATAATGAAACACATTGCAATGAAGCCAGGTGACTCTCCTTACTACAGTGAAAGGTGTATTCTGCAAAGCACTGGTAAGAAACAAATGTAGGTTTTGATAGATAGACAGATAGCAATCAAACGTGGGAGGGAGGAGACAGGCTCAAAGACCAGACGGGGGAGCTTGGGATTAGAGTAGAGAGCCTTGTTCCGTCTTTGAGCAGCAATGACTCAGTGTGTTTCAGGAAGATAAGTTTGGCAACAATTAACAGAATGGTTTGGAGAGTGGAGAGAGAAGACTCAGGAAAGCTAGCTAGAAAGAGTTTAAATCAGTGCCTTTCAAATGTTAACGTATGTACGAATTACCGGAGGATCTCATTAAAAGGCGCTGATTCAGTAAATTTAGGCAGGACCTTAGATTCTGCATTTCTAACTAGCTCCCAGGTACTGCCAACAATGTTGATCCATGAGCTCCAATTTGTACCATCAGGGTTTCAAATAATCTAGCTGTCCGCTAATGGGGAGTTAGACTTGGAATATGACCATGTGTTACAGCTTTTTTTTTTTTTTTTTTTTTTGAGACGGAGTCTCGCTCTGTCACCCAGGCTGGAGTGCAGTGGCGTGATTTCGGCTCACTGCAAGCTCCGCCTCCCAGGTTCACGTCATTCTCCTCCCTCAGCCTCTTGAGTAGCTGGGACTACAGGCGCCCACCACCACGCCCAGCTAATTTTTTGTATTTTTAGTAGAGACGAGGTTTCACGGTGTTAGCCAGGATGGTCTCCATCTCCTGACCTCGTGATCCGCCTGCCTCAGCCTCCCAAAGTGCTGGGATTACAGGCGTGAGCCACTGTGCCTGGCCGTGTTACACTCTTAAATTGTGGTCTCCGGACCAGTAGCATCTGCGTCACCAGGGAGCTTGTTAGAAATGCATATTCTCAGGCCCCATCCTGGACCTGCTGAATCTGAAACTCTGGGCTGGGGCACAAGAATCTGTGTTTTAAGAAGCCCTTCAGGTTATTCCCATGCACAGGCAAGTTTAAAAACATTATGCTGGAAAGCCTTAGGATAGCAAGGGATAGAGTTTAATTGCAGAATACTGGGGGGTCCTCACTACTGGGCATCCCAGAACTCTTTTCTATGATGTGACTTAAGACACTTCTGCCATTAAAAGTCACTGAGTTGCAGAACATGTGAGTGCATGTAACGCCATTAACTGTCTACTTAAAAAGGGGTTGAGGTGGTAAATTTTATGTTACGTCTTACCACAATTTTTAAAAATTATGTGATGCTAAGACCAGTCCCCCCTCTGGCTGCCTTCCTGACAACTGTTTACTGCTAACAGAGCTAAGCAGATGCCTGTATTGAGGGCTGCTCCTTCCTTCCCACTAGAACATTCACCTGGTGGCCAAGTGGCTCAGCACTCTGGAGAAGAAGCTGGAGGAGCACAGTGAGAACAGCCACCCAGAGTTCAGGGTCTTCATGAGTGCAGAGCCGGCACCCTCCCCTGAGGGCCACATCATCCCCCAGGGCATCCTGGAGAACTCCATTAAGATCACCAATGAGCCCCCCACGGGCATGCATGCCAACCTGCACAAGGCCCTGGACAACTTCACTCAGGTACGGCCCCGGGAGGGAGGCAAAAGGAGCAGCCCACCTCGCAATCAGCTGATGCAAACTGGTCGGGGGAGAGCATGCAACTCAGAAGGGAGTCAGGTGCTGGTTGGGCTACGGAACAATGCTGATGTGGGTAAAATGTTCCCAACTGACGCCCATTCAGGGCAACCCCACTCTCCATTGCCAGATAACCCCAGGGGAGTAGAGCTCAGGACATTTCTTTGGCAAGAGATGCGGGGAAGCCTTCTGCAAGTTTACTGTTACCTAATATTCCAAGATGAAGAAGGGCACGTTGTTATACATCTAATTGATAAGATACACTGGGTCGCACACTGATGGGCTGTCATCAGGTAAGAGGATGACACTGTCAATCAGATGATATCACTTGACATCTACATGAATCTTGAGTATCAACGGTTCAAAGAATCCAGGTGTCAGGTAGTGGGGATATGGATTTGAAATGTAACCGCATGTTAGACCCCTTAAAGTATGGCCCCTGGACCAGCAGCATCAGCATCACCTGGAAACTTGTTAGAAATGCAGATTTTTCTGTCATCCCAGCTACTTGGGAGACTGAGGCAAGAGAATGGCGTGAACCTGGGAGGCGGAGCTTGCAGTGAGCTGAGATTGCGCCACTGCACTCCAGCCTGGGCAACAGAGCGAGACTCCATCTCAAAAACAATAACAAAAAAATGCAGATTTTCAGGCCCCAGTCTGAAACTCTGGGCTGGGGCCCAGGAATCTGTTTTAATGAACCCTCCAGGAGATTCTCATACACAGTCAAGTTTGAGAATACCATGCTCCAGAGAGACCCAAAATATCAAGTGTTCAAATGCAGACCACTACATTTCCATTATGGGGAATTTCAAGGCTTATGTCGTAGCATATTTATTTGAAGCCAGGTCCAAGCCCATGGTGGCCAACTTTGTATATGAAGTTGCACTGTCAAAGTCTGCAGCCCAGGCCTCTTTCGTCTTCTCAAGAAGGCACTATTTCTTGTTGGTTCTCTCTTGGGAGTTCCACCTCCCTGGGCAGGAGAGTACCCAAAGGCCTGAATTGTAGCAGAGTGGGGGCCATGGGATTACCTTAAAATCCATCTGCCACACCACGCCTTGGTGGAATTCAAGGAGAGGGTTCCAGCAGCTGCTGGCGAGGTTTTCTTGTTGGTTGTCATCTTGTCATAGTATCAGTGTGTCTCAGGTTTCCCAGAAGCCCTGCTAGCTCACATGTGTCGGATGGGTCATGCAGGTTATTTGAGATGGGCTGTCCAACAGGATGACTGTGCCACCGAAACCAACATAAACCTTTGGGGCCTGGTTTAAGCCTAAAGTAAGATGAAGACCATGTGGCAGTCAGAGCCTCAGAAGATTTTACTGACTGCGTGACACCCTCAGAGTATAGGAGTCCAGCAGCCCAACTCTGGAGGGGAAGCTTCCACAAAGATTCGAGAAGCAAAACACATTTAGTCCCCTCTGTACTCTTTTTCCCAGCTTAACTCCAAGGAATGGTTATACCTGCTAAGATTCCACAACAGGCAAGAAAAGCATGGTAGGAAGAGAAGAGATTAGAGATGCTCCCGTGGGATGTGCACCCACACCCCACACCCCGGTACACAACATTCTCATTGCACGTCACCCTGATCCCCATCAGCTACATTAGTGAACCTTATTAGCACATCCGTATGCATAAACTTGAACCCTAAACCAAACCCCATTATAACCTGAATCTAAACCTTAATTCATTGCTCAGCTAAAGCCTGACCCTTCTGCACATTCCCCCCAGGCTGTAGTCTCGCAGTCACTCAAACCCAAACCAGAATATATGGTAACGTTTTCCAACACAAACCCTGATTGTAACCCCACCCTAGCCAGCGCCGTATAAGAGAAGCTGTGTGTGAACATTAAAAGCGATGCTCTCATTTCAGGACACTCTGGAGATGTGTTCTCGGGAGACAGAGTTTAAGAGCATCCTCTTTGCTCTTTGTTACTTCCACGCAGTAGTGGCAGAAAGACGAAAATTTGGGCCCCAGGGATGGAATCGCTCATACCCCTTTAACACTGGAGACCTCACTATCTCTGTGAACGTCCTCTACAACTTCCTGGAGGCCAACGCAAAGGTAAAGGCCATGGACATTCAGGGACCAGCCAGGTTGGGAGAGAGTTAAAATTATTTGATTTTGAGGGGTGAATCAGAGGGGTCTAGGATGGGGCCTGAGAATGTGCATTTCTAACAAGCTCCCTCGTGATGCAGATGCTGCTGATTTGGGGACCATAATTTAACAGTGTAACACATGGCCATGTTCCAATCCCACTCCCCATTACCTGATAGCTAGATTATTTGAAACCTTGATAGTACAAATCGGAGCCCATGGATCAACATCATTGGCAGGACCTGGGAGCTAGTTAGAAATGCAGAATCTTAGGTCCCGCCCAAACTTACTGACTCAGCGCATTTTAACGAGATTCTCTGGTAGTTCGTATGCACGTTAAGGAGGGCCACCTCTCACAAGGATGATGCAGTGCCATCCTACAGAAGGGGCATGTGCACACAGAAGGGCTGCACCCCACACAGGTGGGATGAGGCAGTGCCAACCCCAGGACTAGCCCAAAGGCTGAGAATAGTACAACTGTGAGGTGAGAGCCATGGATGCTCAGGAAGTCTAACTAGAGACTTACACAGTGAATCAGTCCCATGAGAGTTTGTCCCGGGCCCCACCAGACCACACCTGTGTCTTCACAGCATGGCAGGCAGGCTGTGAATCTGCAGGAAGAGACTTCACACTTGCCTGATATAAATTCCCAAACTTCGCTAACAATCAGTGCTCTTCCAATTAAGGGAATATTCACCTCGTCAAGGTTATTCTAGTTCAGGAACCAAACACAGAGTCAGCAGGGCCACCACCTCTTCCTCGTGGGGAAAACGAACCAGGCCCAGAAGCCCCGAGAGATCCTTCTGTCTCCAGCCCTCGGGCCTGGGAAGCTCACTCCTCTCAACAGTAATCTTTCATTGCTGGCTTTCCTCCAGTGACCTCCCTCCCTAAGTTTCACACCAATGAACTTGTGGGCTTCGTTTATTCACTTTGAACTTTCAAAGGAGACAGTTAATCTTGTCATTAAAGGCAGAAAATTAGAAAAGTACTCTGGTCCTCACTTTTCTCCATTTGACATTCACCTATTTAAAGGACTTCTAGGTACAGCCTGCCTTCACTGTCACAGTTAATGAGCATGAAAGAGGGAAGGCATATGTATGTGGGGCGTGGGGTTGGCATCTTTCCTGTCTTCACTCTTTGATGTAATTCTTCAAGCTTTTATTTCTTCTTTTTTTTTGAGACGGAGTTTCGCTCTTGTTGCCCAGGCTGGAGTGCAATGGCGTGACCTCAGCTCACCACAACCTCCACCTCCCAGGTTCAAGCATTTCTCTTGCCTCAGCCTCCCGAGTAGCTGGGATTACAGGCATGAGCCACCATGCCTAGCTAATTTTGTGTTTTTAGTAGAGACGGGGTTTCTCCATGTTGGTCAGGCTCATCTTGAACTCCCAGTCTCAGGTGATCTGCTTTCCTTGGCCTCCCAAAGTGCTGAGATTACAGGCGTGAGCCACCACGCCCGGCCTTCTTCAAGCTTTTAATGAACTCCCCAAACCCCCCTAACCCTGCTAGGCACTGGGGGTATGAAGAAAAATAAGACATTGCTCCCAATCTCAAGAAGCATCGCCTCTTGTGGCTTTCTGTGCTGCCCAGATGGCAGGCCAGTCCCGACGCCTGTGCGGAGGTCTTCCTTCCTTCCTCTCTCTTTCCCCCATCACTCAGGTCCCCTATGATGATTTGCGCTACCTGTTTGGAGAGATCATGTATGGAGGCCATATCACAGACGACTGGGACAGAAGACTCTGCAGAACCTACCTGGGGGAATTCATTCGACCAGAAATGTTAGAAGGAGGACTGTCTTTGGCCCCAGGGTTCCCACTCCCAGGCAACATGGACTACAATGGTTATCATCAGGTGAGACTCTGCTCTGTACTTCTGATGTTGTGAGGGTGCTCACAGGGCCCTGGGTATTCCTCCCATGCTGACCTGCACCACCAGAGAAGCCTCTGCTGGGACATCACCATGGGCTGCAGACAGGGGCAGGGGCAGAAGGGCTTAGACAGCTGAGCGCATGTCAAATCTGGTCCTATGCCCCAAGCCTGCCCTGTTGAAGTTGAGAGATATGGGATTTCTAGCCTCAAATTAATAATCAAATGGTTCAGTTATTCTATGTGTTGCTGTTTTCTACAAATAACATCTGGGACAGTTATTTGGTTGTTTTCACTTGGGATGTTGACAAAGCCTTTTTTTTTTGAGACAGTCTTGCTCTGGCGCCCAGGCTGGAGTGCAGTGATGCAATCTCGGCTCACTGCAAGCTCCACCTCCCGGGTTCACGCCATTCTCCTGCCTCAGCCTCCCGAGTAGCTGGGACTACAGGCACACACCACCAAGCCCGGCTAATTTTATTTTTGTATTTTTTTAGTAGAGACGGGGTTTCACCCTGTTAGCCAGGATGGTCTTGATCTCCTGACCTCGTGATCTGCCCACCTCGGCCTCCTGAAGTACTGGGATTACAGGCGTGAGCCACCGCGCCCGGCCTGACAAAGCCATTTTTCATGGAGCAAAATTTCAGGCAAGACCTTAGCCAACTTTTGATAAAGTTTCTGTCGGTGATTCTAAATATCCCTGGAGGAGCATGGTCTTGCGCCAAGATCACTCAGGTCACTCAACCCCTCCCACTCCCTGTTGGTGGCTATGAACACAGGCACATGCCACATACGTATGCCACAGTCAGCATTCTCATGAAGGTTTTCTTTTCTTTTTTGAGATGGAGTCTTGCTCTGTCACCCAGGCTGGAGTGCAGTGGTGCAATCTTGGCTCACTACAACCTCCGCCTCCCGGGTTCAAGCTATTCTCCCTGCCTCAGCCGCCTGAGTAGCTGGGATTACAGGCCCCCACCACCACACCGGGTTTTTGTATTTTTTAGTGGAGACGGGGTTTCGTCATGTTGGCCAAGCTGGTCTTGAACTCCTGACCTCAGGTGTTCCACCTGCCTCAGCCTCCCAAAGTGCTGGGATTACAGGTGTGAGCCACCGTGCCCGGCCTCATGGAGGTTTTCTTATTATTGGTCTTTTATGTTACTATTACCACAGCTATGTTTAAAGTATGCATCTTTGCCAATTTCACCTTCCATGGGATACATTCCAAAAGATTTTTTTTTTTTTTTTTTTTTTTTGAGATGGAGTCTCACTCTGTCGCCCAGGCTGGAGTGCAGTAGTGTGATCTTGGCTCACTGCAACCTCCACCTCCCAGGTTCAAGCGATTCTCCCGCCTCAGCCTCCTGAGTAGCTAGGATTACAGGTGTGTGTCACCACGCCCAGCTAATTTTTGCATTTTTCGTAGAGACGGGGTTTCATCATGTTGGTCAGGCTGGTCTTGAACTCCTGACCTCGTGATCCGCCCGCCTCAGCCCCCCAAAGTGCTGGGATTACAAGCGTGAGCCACCGCGCCCGGCCTGAAAGATATTTTTTAACAGTTTTTATTGGTTGGCTTTTGAACATGCCTAGAAAAATTCTTGAATATAAAACATAAGGGAAATATTGATCATAGGAATATTAACTGCAAGCTTTAAAAAAAATTTTTTTAATTCGTAAAACTTAAGATAAGGGTAAATCGTAAAAGTCATTTGATCCAGGAAAATTGGGCCTATAAGAAGAGATTTAAAACACTAAAGCTCTTTAAGGAAAATAAGAGGAAATGTTTTTAACTACTTCACCGAAGGCAAGAAGGCTTTATCCAGGAAAATTGTGCAACAGCGTCCCCTAGTGTCCATGGGATAATTCGACAGGAGGCTGGAGCAAGTAACAGGCATAGGAAGTCTGTTTCTCTTATCCAGTAAGGGTGAAATTGATTTGCACATTTCCAAATAACTGAGGTACACTCTCTTTCTTTATACTTCTCTTTAATGTGTCAGTTAATAGATGGTTCTATGGCATCTAAATAGAGTCCAGACATGCACAGAATGCTGGAGGAAATAGAAAAATGAACATACAAATCGGCCCTTGAGGAATGAGCAATCTATTAGACTAGGTGTTAATAACACCAAGGAATCGTCAAAATCATATCAGGAACAGAACTTGAGGGATATTTTCCCACCATCGTAAAAAGAGTCATGAAGAGGTACTCAAAGCATTCAGAGCCAGGCACGGTGGCTCCCGCCTGTAATCCCAGAACTTTGGGAGGTCAAGGCTGGAGGATCACTGGATCACTTGAGCTGATGAGTCAGAGACCAGCCTGGGCAACATAGTGAGACCTCATCTCTACAAAAAATAGAAATAAAAAATCAGCTGAGCATGGCGGCATGTACCTGTAGTTCCAGCTACTTGGGAGACTGAGGTGGAAAGCACTTGAGCCTGGGAGGCGGAGGCTTCGGTGAGCTGTGATAGCGCTACTGTACTCTTGGTTTTTCAACAGAGTGAGAGCCTGTCTCACAAAAAAAAAAAAAAAAAAACTGAGCCTTAGCCGCTGGGAAGGATTTTTAGGCATTAGGCATGGCAGACTGGCCACTAGCACTGACCACAGAAAGGGGCTGCTTAGGTGACACACAGTTTCAAAATTTTTTTTTATTTGAATACCTTTCACCAGGGGCGCAAACTCTCCAGTTCGCGGCCAATCTCACCTCCCTCATCCTAAGCACAATTCACTTGTTTATTTTGCATGCGCCGTCCCATGTATGTGTTCAGGTTTGTCATCTCTGATTTCGATGAAGGGGAGAGAAAAAGAAGAAGGAAAGGTCTGGAATCCTAGACGAGCTTAAGTAAAATCACTAGGGTGGGATTCGTATTTTTGAAAGACTGTGAGAAGTCCTCCTCTGGTCTGCAGGTAAAAGAGTCATCAAGGAGGAGTGGGAGGCAGTGGGACTGGAGATAGATAAAGTCATCTAAGCCTCCCAGAAAAGAGAGAATGATAGAATGAATGTGGAAGTTCTGGGAAACGGGTCCAGCCGACAAAAACAGATGATGTCAAAGTGTACTGGCCGGGCGCGGTGGCTCACGCTTGTAATCCCAGCACTTTGGGAGGCCGAGGCGGGCGGATCACGAGGTCAGGAGATCGAGACCACGGTGAAACCCCGTCTCTACGAAAAATACAAAAAATTAGCCGGGCGTGGTGGCGGGCGCCTGTAGTCCCAGCTACTCGGAGAGGCTGAGGCAGGAGAATGGCGTGAACCCGGGAGGCGGAGGTTGCAGTGAGCCGAGATCGCGCCACTGCACTCCAGCCTGGGCGACAGAGCAAGACTCCGTCCCAAAAAAAAAAAAAAAAAAAAGTGTACTAATAGGTGGAGAGGGTGTTGAAGTCAACCAGGGATGGCGAGCACTGTCCCCTGGAGGGGGGATACCAGCCCATGGACTCCCTGCAGAAGACAAGCCGATGTGGGAGATGGGAGGTACGTGTTGGTTTCTTTTTAAGTGAGCTTGCCCTTCATTTTCAGTACATCGATGCTGAGCTGCCCCCAGAATCCCCCTACCTCTATGGCCTCCACCCGAACGCAGAGATTGGCTTCCTGACCCAAACCTCAGAAAAGCTCTTCCGCGCTGTGCTGGAGCTGCAGCCTCGGGACAGCCAGGCCGGAGATGGAGCGGGGGCCACAAGAGAAGAAAAGGTGTGTGTGGTGGGGACTGCCTGAGATCGCTCTGAGGGAGCCCGAGGATCATAGATGCACACCTTTCTCCTGCTGGCCATTTTGGCAGTAGACAGCATAGACAGCACACGAGGCACCAACCACCTGCAGCCTGGAGATGCTTGCCTGTCACTGCCAAGAGCCCCTCCCCTCCCCTGTCATCACCATGCTGGCCATCAGTTAAATCATAGGAAGTCCCTGCCATTGGGTTCAGCAGTTTTCTTTGCCAGTCCACCCAAAGTCCATTTTTATTCATCTTCTCTGCCAAAGAGAAGAAAGGGCAAGGCTGAACAGTGGTGGCTTGGGAACCTTGAATGTGACTTCCTGATCCCCTGGCAAACTAAGCAAGGATGGGCAAGGGGCTGCCCCTAAGCATCCCCACCTCAGGTCACCAACCAGATGCCGGTGGGGAAGAACACAGTCCTTCACAACGCACACGCATTCTCTCTGTGTCAATGGCTTCTAGTCCGAGAGTCTCTTAACACACAGTTACCTGCTACTAAGCACAGGACTTTCTGAAATTTTAGGAAGGTGGAAGGGAATTATGGAGTAGAAAGGCAGACCAGGGTGAGGTGTGGGTTTCAGGACAACTCAAGGCAACATGGGGGCTCTGATCCTGGTGTGGGGGTAGCTGAGGATAAAGAAAGAATGAGCCTCACGCCTGTAATCCTAGCACTTTGGGAGGCCAAGGCTGGCAGATCATGAGGTCACGAGTTCGAGACCAGCCTGACCAACATGGTGAAACCCCGTCTCTACTAAACTGAGGCAGGAGAATCGCTTGAACCTGGGAGGTGGAGGTTGCAGTGAGCCAAGACCATACCACTGCACTCCCGGCCTGGAGACAGTGAGACTCCGTCTCAAAAAAAAAAAGGCCACCAAAGGGAAATTTCTCCATGAAATTTTTTCTGAGACAAGCTAACCAACTTCCTAAAGATGTATTTGTACCAGCTCACATCCACCCCATGGTACTGACTGGATTTAAAAAAAAATTTTTTTTAATTTTTCTAAGAGTAAGATTTCACTCCATCACCCAGGCTGGCGAGTTCAGTGGCATAATCACAGCTCACTACACCCTCCAACTCCTAACCTCAAGCAATCCTTCCACCTCAGCCTTCTGAGTAGCTAGGACTGCAGGTGTGTACCACCACGCCCTGCTAATTTTTTAACTTTTTGTAGAGACAGGGTCCCGCTATGTTGCCTAGGCTGGTCTTGAACTCCTGGGCTCAAGCAATCCTCTCACCTTGACTTCCCAAAGTGCTAGGATTATAGGCGTGAGCCACTGCACCCAGTCCTAGCTGGGTTCTTTAATTTAGAGATGCCATTAGGTTTACAAGTAAACATCCTTGGGAAGATTATCAAACTTTTAGGCTCTAGAGACTGATTTTAGGAAAGCAAACTGATACTAAAAGAGTTGGACTTTTATATAAAGTTATGGAGTCATGTCATCAAAATAGTATTTCTCAAATTTTAATATGCCTAAGAATGTGCCAGAGAGATTGACATTCTGACTCCGAGGCCTGGGGTTAGGTTGCATTGGCAACCTAGTGATTTTGATGAGGTGAGCATACTTCGAGAAAGCTGCTCCATGTCACTCTACTCAGTCTATTCCACTATTTGATGCATAATTTGAAAATAAAAAGAGAACCCACCCAGAATGAATAATGTTCCTAGGTCTAAAACTGGAAAAGGCTGAGACTATATAAGTAATAGAATTCTTCAGTCAAGGTTCAAAGAAGGTTCTAATGCTTATCATTTCCTTATCCCCTCCCCAAGCTAACCCAAGAAATGGCGTGCATATGTGCTTGTGTGTGTATTTCAGAAATGATATGAACTGTGATTACTTGCCATGCACAATGCTGCGTGGGACACGTGTGCAAGTTACTGGGTGCACATCTGATTGTGCAGTATCCCAGTATTTGGCCATGGTGGTGTTTCTCACATAGCTCACATGTTCCTATGAGCTATGTTCCTTCCTGTCCACACAGCAGCTCAGCTCAAGATGAGGGGCAAAGCGTCAAAGCCCGGAGAGTATTTTGTTGTTAAGAAGTAAATGACCGAGAGGTTGTACACTCTACATATGCTCATGAACTCTTGACTCAATTCTGCTCCCATGTTTACATCTATATGAAGGGAAGCTGGGGGTTTTAGTGTATAGCTAAAGAGAGGGAGTGAGAAGGGAGGTTGGCATGTTAGATACATGGATGGATGGATGGATAGATAGATAGATGGCTTGATGGATGGATGGATGATGGATAGATGATGGATGGATGGATGGATGGATGGATGGATGGATGGATGGATAGATGGATGGATGGGTGATGGGTAGATGGGTGATGATGGATAGATAACTGATGGATGGATGAATGGATGGATGGATGGGTGATGGGTAGATGGGTGATGGATGGATAGTGGGTGGATGGATGGATGATAGAGGAATAGAGTTATGTACACTGAAGGGCATCTGCAGGAATATATACCAAAAAACTAATAGTTGAACAGTGTTTTTCTCCCACTGAGGGAAAAGTTAAGACTGTGGGAGGACTTTGCTTCTAATATCATGTGTATCAGAAATGTTTAGATTTTTCTGATAAGCATTTATTACTTTTCCAGAAAGGAAGAAAGCAGAAATGTTTGTCTGTGGAAATAAGGTGGACTCCGTCCCTTGGAACCCGCTCCTCCTATCTGAAAGAGTCTCTGGGTTCCCTGAGCAAAAGAGGGCCCCACATACGTCTGTGGACCTGGGCCCTTCCCTATCAGCCCTCTCCCTTCTCAGGCCCCTACACCCTTGACAACCTGATCAGAGATGAAACAGAACTCTGTGTCCCCACATCCTATGTATTTTGGAACAATATCTCCAGACGGTCTTTTCGTCTCTTTGTGAATAATGTCCAAATGGAAGCTCGCTGATATAGAGCTGTTTTTTCAAGCTCTGCTCCAGAGAAAAATATATCTATAATTTTAGCCATTTGTCTTCTACCCCAGCAGCTGCTCTCAGGTACCATTAAAATCCGATTCCAGTTTTTGCTATGACAGCACCAAAGACCCATTTGTGACAGAGCGATTGGTTTTTACGTTCTTTTTTTCTAACATCAGCTCTTTTCCTGGAGATGGCATTGTATGTTAACAATACAAGGCAAGGTGAATATTTATCATCCTTTACACTTATATAGTTGTTCATACCTTTCAGAGACTGCCACACTCATCAGCTCACTTGATTTGATCTTCACATCAACTCTGGGAGTTGGGAAAGGGGACAAGGGGAGAAAAAGACACTCTTGGAAGTGTTTACAGTTGGAGAAAATTGAGGCCTAAGTAACTTGCTTACGTTCACATGGGTAATGCATGGCAGAACTGTATTAACTCGGTCAGGCCTCCTTGGTTGCAAGCTATAGACACCAACAGAGCTTAACTAGGCAAGAAATAGCTCACTCTGTCAAGGGAGTCAAGCTAAGAACAGATAAAAATCACCATGGCTCTAGAGTCCCAGGTAAAAGAAGGGTAGACCGTCCTTTCCAGGCACCTCCATCCTGCCAGTGGTTCCTTGGATTACAGGCTTGAGATTCAAATCGTTGTGCTCCTGGGAAACATCATCTGATTGGCCTAATTGATTCAGGGGAAACTGGGCCCAGTGACTAAACATAAACATAAAACAATGGGGAAGACATAGTTTCACAAACAAGATAGGGAATTGTTCCTAGAAGGGAAGAGAGACAATAAACAGACAAAAACAACAGATATCCACCACAGGCACCTAGAGCTCAGCTCTCAGGACTCCGGAAAGGGCCGGTGCTCGCTCACTCCCTCCCTCCTTCCCCTCTCTCCCTCTGTCCCAACCTGCTGGCTGTGTGGTCTATTATGTCTGCACTTGTTTCATTTTTCTTTCTCTGCTGACAGACCTCCTGGGCTTACTCATTTATTCCAAAATGGCAGACTCAACCTCCAAGTGCTTGCCCCAAATTAACTCAGAGTCTCTGAGCCTCAATTCCAATTTTCCAGGACAGAGACCCTACTTGTCCTAGCTCCCCTGATCTAATTAGCTGACAGTTGTGTGGGGAAAAGAATCGTGGGGTGTAACAGGAGGTTGACATGATAGATTAGGGTGTTTCTTCCAGAACTCAAGGATAGAAAGTGCAGTGTTGCCTCATAGAAACTCAGAACTGAGTGGATGGCCGGATACATAGATAGATAGATGATAGATAGATAGATAGATAGATAGATAGATAGATAGATAGATAGATAGATAGATAGATAATTGATAGATTAGATGGATGATAGATATTGTATATAACTGTATATAGATATACTGTATCTGGATATAGATAGATAGATTTGTCATTGCTGCTCATCACTTCAGCTTCACACGGCCCACAGGGGCCACCTTTTGTCCCAAGTCTGTCTTATGGCTTTCTAGTTTGATTCCCATAGCTAACTGGGTCAGCCTCTGAGTTTTTCAACTCCAAATTCTTAGAGAGGTGTTTGTGTTCATCTTATTATGCTAGGCATGCAAGTCCCAGGAACTTGGCCAGCCTATTAAGAGGTCCCACTGTGGTCAGTCAGTCCTCAGCCCTGACCTAGTTGACCTAGACAAGCAGGCAAGAGTTTGGCCAGGTCAGTGGGTGGAGGGGCAGCAGACGATGGGTGAGTGGCATCTCTAGTCGCACACTGCAGGCAAATGGATTCCTTCTGGAGAATAGAGCCCTTTCTTAACGCTGTGTTTCCTTCTGTGGGGCAGGTCAAGGCACTTCTGGAAGAAATTTTGGAGCGGGTGACAGACGAGTTTAACATCCCAGAACTGATGGCCAAAGTGGAGGAGCGCACCCCTTACATTGTAGTTGCCTTCCAGGAGTGCGGCCGGATGAATATCCTCACTAGAGAGATTCAGCGCTCGCTGAGGGAGCTGGAGCTCGGCTTAAAGGTGAGCACGGTCTTGTAAGGCATGGAGGGGATGTTGCTAGGGGACACAGCTGGACCCCTATGGGGAAGAAGGAGCACTGGGGGACTTGGAAGCTGGGGAGCAGTTGTCCTGCAGCATCCTAGGTGCCCAAAAGGCATTACTCCCCAGAAACCAAAGTCTGGCCATGAGGTTGTCTGCAAGGACCAAGATGTTATACAATCTTTGACATTTCTCGTCAACAAGGAAAGAGTCTACTATTTCTACTACCAGTTACTTAGACAAGTTTACTTTCCTCACCATGAGACGATGTAAAGTGCCTAGCACAGAGCCTGTTAATTACTGTTCACCACGATGACAGGTAAATGGGAGCTCTTGCTGCCTTTGAGGAGCTGAGGAAAGTGACTGCTGTCGATTTACACTGGCTTGTGGGGTTTTTTTGTTTTGTTTTGTTTTGTTTTTTGAGACAGTCTCGCTCTGTCGCCCAGGCTGGAGTGCAGTGGTGCGATCTCGGCTCACTGCAAGCTTCGCCTCCCGGGTTCATGCCATTCTCCTGCCTCAGCCTCCCGAGTAGCTGGGACTACAGGTGTCCGCCACCATGCCTGGCTACTTTTTTGTATTTTTAGGAGAGACAGGGTTTCACTGTGTTAGCCAGGATGGTCTTGATCTCTTGACCTCATGATCTGCCCGCCTCAGCTTCCCAAAGTGCTGGGATTATAGGTGTGAGCCACCGCGCCCGGCCTACATTGGCTTGTTTATTAAAAGAATTATAAATGAACACTCAGACAAGCCCTGGAAGTCCAGGTATGGAACATGCTGGTGCCTTCATCATGTCTGTCTCTTGGGGTTAAACAGCCAGGGTCACATGTGGATAGGAAAAACATGTATGAGTTTTTTCACACGGAGTCACATAGATGATGAAACAGACTGCAAAATCTAGGTTAGGGCCAGGCGCGGTGGCTCATGCCTGTAATCCCAGCACTTTGGGAGGCCAAGGCGGGCGGATCACAAGGTCAGGAGATCGAGACCACCCTGGCTAGCACGGTGAAACCCCGTTTATACTAAAAATGCAGAAATTAACCAGGCGTGGTGGCAGGCGCCTGTAGTCCCAGCTGCTGGGGAGGCTGAGGCAGGAGAATGGGGTGAACCCAGGAGGCGGAGCTTGCAGTGAGTCGAGATTGCGCCGCTGCACTGCAGCCTGGGCGACAGAGGGAGACTCCGTCTCAAAACAAACAAACAAACAAAAAAAATCTAGGTTAAGGTTTTTTTTTGTTTGTTTGCTTAATCTCTTAATGTTCTTTCTCCTTCCTCCACCCCACCTTAACATGGGTAGAAGGAAATAAGGAAGGAGAGACAGGAAGGGAATGTTGAAGATGGACAATGTTTGGTAATGTTTCCAAATTCTGTGCCAGATTGTAATCAAATGAAGTACAGAATTCCACAGAGTAAATAAGAACTTTGCCTGTCATGTAATGCAGTTCCATTACTGAGGTACGCAGGTATATATTAGTAACTGTCTTGAGTAGGTTTGCTGCCATTTTAAAGGCTTATGGAACTTGGGTAATGTGGCGCAGCCTGTTTACCCATTCGACTTCCAATTCATTCACTCGTTTTTCTTCCGAGAGCCTCTGCCGCAGTTGGTGTCATGAATCTCAGAGCTTGCCTGTGCAAAGATGCAGGGTGTGGGAGGTAGTTGCCTTTTCTTTCAGTCTGATTCAAGCAATGTTGATTGATGAGCCTCTTGGGCAAGTTTCAGCACTCCCTGCTGGAGGGTGCAAAGGAGATTGGAAAGGGAGCCTTCCCTTGCAGAAGGACAGCCTTGTGGGGAAACGAACACATACACTGATATAAAGCAGGCTGGAATTAATTAAGAGCCACACAGAGAGACGCGGGAGAAGAAAGAACAAACAAGTATTGTGTGTGGGACAAGGAAAGCCACAGGGAAGAAGTGGCATTGAGGGGGTTCTGGAGGAAAGGTAGGGTTGTGACAGGTGATCACAAAAGGCAGGGGCTCCTAGAGGCACAGAGCAGAGCAGCCCACGGTCTGTTCTCAGAGTTAACATGGTTTGGCTGCAGCTACAGGTCCACTCAGGTGAGCAACAGTGATAGGGTGAACTTCCAAAAGGTGACAAAACAATGATAGCAAAGCAGCCAGGACCTTTGTCTACTGGTCCCACTGCTAAATGGAAGATAAACAGAGAAATCTCCATTCAAACTTGCTGTCATGAATCCCAGACTCTCCTTAGGACCGTCCCCCAAGCTGGCCTGGTCCTCAGACTCTCCGGAAGTTTTATCACATGTTCCCATCTCCACGCTCCAGTCCTACCAATCTCTAGGGGTGGGTCCTGGAAATCCATAATGTTTCATCACCAGCCAGGAAATTCTTATGATGACTCAAGTTTGGGAAGCACAGCATGAAGGTAAGAGGCAGAAGAAAAAAGTTAAACAGTGGTATTTGTGGCAAAATGAAGGTGCAAAGGGGATGGCAGCAGAGTTCAGAGAAGAGAGTTTTAAGTCTAGGGAACGGCTAAGGCTGAGCTGGCCGGAAATGAGAACAGCAGGGAAAAGAGGCAAAGCAGGTGACTTGGCAGGAGGGGTTCGCAGGATGGCCTGGCCTGTGAGTGACAGGTGAAGGGCCCGAGTGGGGCAAGTCCCTCAGATGGAGCAGCGAGGAATGTCAGCTCCGATCTCTTCCCAGAACACTGGTGGAAGATGGAGCAGCGAGGAATGCCAGCTCCGATCTCTTCCCGGAATGCTGGTGGAAGGCAGCTTGGCTTTGCTGACCAGCTTACCTGGCAGGGGGAAGGGGAAGAGGAAATTCTACTTAAGGTTTTCCTTCCTCACTTTCTTAGTTTAACAATCACTTTATGCTGGGCGCAGTGGCTCACGCCTGTAATCCCAGCACTTTGGGAGGCTGAGGTGGGTGGATCACAAGGTCAGGAGTTTGAGACCAGCCTGGCCATTATGGTAAAACCCTTTCTCTACTAAAAATACAAAAAAATTAGCCAGGCGTGGTGGCAGGCGCCTGTAGTCCCAGCTACTTGGGAGGCTGAGGCAGGAGAATGGTGTGAACCCGGGAGGTGGAGCTTGCAGTGAGCTGAGATTGCACCACTGCACTCCAGCCTGGGCCACAGAGCGAGACTCCATAAAAAAAAAAAAAAAAAAAAAGAAATCTGCACTTGTACCTGCTAAATACGTAACAGTATTTTAAAATTGAAAAAGGAAAAACAAATGCTTGCAACCAGAAAAATAAAATAAAAAAGTTCCAGGACTGTTTCAGGTTCAGCATAGGGAGACATAGGGCAACTCATGTTATCCAACACATTAGTTGGACAAACCCAAATGCTGTGCCCGGATTGGGCACCAAAGTTAGAAAATGTCTAATTTTTGAAGTCATTAAGTCAACACTGTTAGCATTCATGATAAAGATACCGTTATTCACCATACTTCATATTTGGCTGGATGGGAGGCCATAATGTCTACCCAAAAAGTATTAGCTACTGAAAGGCACGGCACTGAAAGCCTTGAGGACTACGGGAGCTCCAAGCACACAAAAGTGGTAAAGGAAGGAATCATCTGGAGAAGGCCAGCTGGCCACAAATATGTTCCCATAGAGAGGAATTCTTTTGGGAATTCACCACAGTTAGACATCTGTCTCTCAGCCTCACAAGATGAGGAACCAGGTCCTGTGAGTATCCCAGAGCTGACTGGAAGGGGTACTGATTCCCACTAACCAAACTCACAAAAGCCTGATGTACCAAATGCCCAGTGGCCAATTTATTCTGTTTCAATAACAACTAGGCACAATTTTCAAAGGGCCATATACTGACAGCAGACTGCCCAGAAATTATCTCCCTATGTAGGAAAACTACAGAAGACAAGTTCTTAGACTTTTAATACCCAATACAGTAGCCATTAATGACAGGTGACTACTGAGCCTTGAAATGCGATAGTCCAAATTGAGATGTGCTATAAGCTTACATTACACACCACATTTCAAAGCCATAAGACCAAAAACTATAAAATAGTCTAGTAATTTTATATTTATTATACATTGAAATGATATTTGGTATTTTAGATATACTGAGTTAAATAAAAGTTAAATTCACCTGTTTGGTTTTTTACTTTTAAAATGTGAATTCCAGAAAATTTTTAATTACCTATGTGGCTCTCATATGTGGTTTGCATTCTATTTCATTTAGGCAGTGCATATATTAGATGGAGCTATGGCCAGCCCAGAATCTGGGAGAGGCTAGGAACTAATTTTCTCCTTTTTTTTTTTTTGGAGACAGAGTCTTGCTCTGTCACCCAGGCTGGAGTGCAGTGGTGCGATCTTGGCTCACTGCAACCTCCGCCTCCCGGGTTCAAGTGATTCTCCTGCCTCAGCCTCCCAGCTTCCGCCACCACGCCCAGCTAATTCTTGTATTTTTTTAGTAGAGACGGGGATTCACCTTATTGGCCAGGCTGGTCTCAAACTCCTGACCTTGTGATCCACCCACCTCAGCCTCCCAAAGTGCTGGGATTACAGGTGTGAGCCACTGCGCCTGGCCAGGAACTGATTTTTATCATTCAAACGTGTGATGGCGTCAGGCTTTTTTTTCTATGCTTCAGTGGTTGATTGCCCCTCCTGATTGACAAAATCTGTTTCTAAAGATGTGACGCTGTTCAAGTTTTAAAGTCTGGCTTGCTGACTGGGGATCTAATCTGGCTCTTTTTTTTTTTTTTTTTTTTTTTTTTATTTTGAGACGGAGTCTTGCTCTGTTGCCAGGCTGGAGTGCAGTGGCACGACCTCGGCTCACTGCAACCTCCACCTCCTGGGTTCAAGCTATTCGCTATTCTGCCTCAGCCTCCCAAGTAGCTGGGATTACAGGTGCCCACCACCATGCTCGGCTAATTTTTGTATTTTTTAGTAGAGATGAGGTTTCACCATGTTGGCCAGGCTGGTCTCCAACTCCTGACCTCAAGTGATCCGCCCGCCTCGGCCTCCCAACGTGCTGGGATTACAGGTGTGGGCCACCGCGCCCAGCCTACCCTGGCTCTTTATTCTGATGTACTGTGTGTTGACTTGAATAGTTCAGGTCTGGAAGGGTGGGCCGTGCTATGGCCCTTTCATCCCCACCCACTGGGCAGCTATCCTGGCCCCTATGCATTTGGCCCTCCAGTACTCTACCAGAATACCTGAATAGAAAGGCTGCTGCCAGCCCAGCCTGGAAGCCAGCCTGGAAGGAGTGGGACCCTTATCACTTTCACTTCTTCCCATGTCCTCAGCTCCCAGTGTCTTAAACAAATGAAAACTCCTTGCCAAGAACATCTTCATAGGGAAGAAAAAGCAGAGAAGAGCTAAGCCTCCGGACAGGTTACAGCATGGAGCCCCTCCAGGAGGGAGGACGTGGGTGCTGCTGCCCTGTGCCCTGGCCCTCTGTGGACTGAACGCCCGCTGCATGACCGTGAGCCCAGGGCAACAGCTGCTTCAGACACACCAGAGGCGCCCTTTGCAGATGGAGGTTCCTGGCCTCATTCCCAGAGGTATGAGTCCTTAGTTTGGACTACAGCCTATGAATCCAAGCTTTTAACAGGCTCCCTGACTTCAAAGAACGAAGACCTACAGGAAAAATGAGGTTTTCACTCTGTATTATGCCAAGGAAAGATTATGAAAGCATTTGTTGATAGGGATGAACGAAAGGGTTAAGGTCACAGCCAGATAGCCCTCCTATCCTGAAAAGGGGCCACCCAGGCTGTAGTTCTCCCAGAGTTTCCCTGCAATGCCAAAACCAAGGAAGCACCTTGTAGACCCTGAAATGCAGCATTTTCTTGAGCAAAGCGTCCAGTGTTTTAAGTTTTCTTTTTGTTGACTCGACCTGTGAGCAAGTAAGTGTGAATATTAATCGCTGTTAAACAGGATTCAGGCCAGAGGAGTTTAGGAAACTGGTTGAATGAACGTAGGTGTCTTTGCTGCAGTATAGCTTGAGACATTTTTTTTTTTTTTTTTTTTGAGATGGAGTTTCGCTCTTGTTGTCCAGTCTGGAGAGCAATGGCGCAATCTCAGCTCACCGCAACCTCTACCTCCCAGGTTCAAGCAATTCTGCTGCCTCAGCCTCCTGAGTAGCTGGGATTATAGGCATGCGCCAGCATGCCCGGTTAATTTTGTAATTTTAGTAGAGAGGGGGTTTCTCCATGTTGGTCAGGCTGGTCTCGAACTCCCAACCTCAGCTGAATCACCTACCTCCACCACAAAGTGCTGGGATTACAGGCGTGAGCCACCATGCCCAGCCAATGATTTTTTATTTTCTTCTTTTCCTAAATGACTCCTGGTTCTCTTCTCCAGGGCTGTCCCTGCTTCACTGGCAAGCTGAGAGACAGAACATTCTTTAGAGTTCCATCACTTGCGCATTCAATTAGTATGTGTAAAATTATTGTCAGAATACATTATAATCTTATTATAAGCAGATGTGAGAAATTTTTAAGAAAGCCAAGTTACACATATTATGTTCCTCTGCTTTCAAAATGATGTTAGATTTCTGAAGGGTGTTAAAAATTAAGTATTGCATATATTTTAAAATTTATTAGATCTTAGAGTAATTTTAAGTTCACAGCAAAATTGCACAGAAGGTATGGAGATTTCCCGTACACCTGCTGCCCTCAGAGACAAATTATCCCTCCTCAACTCTCAAATTCCCCACCAGAGTGGTACTTTTCTTATAATTGATGAATCTATACTCATACATCATTATCACCCAGGGTTCATGGTTTACATTGGGGTTCATTCTCAGTGTTAGACTTTCTATGGGTCTGGACAAATAAATAATGACTTGTACCCACCATTACAGTATCATAAAAAGTAGTTTCACTGCCCTAAAACTCCTTTGTATTGGATATATTTTAAACTTTTTTTGTTTTCAGAGATGGAGTCTTTCTCTATTGCCCAGACTGGAGTGTGGTGGTGTGATCACGGCTCAAGAGATTTTCCCACCTCAGCCACATGCGTAGCTGGAACTACAGGTGCACACAACCACACCCGACTAACTTTTTATTTTTATTTTTGTAGAGATGGGGTCTCACTATGTTGCCAGGCTGGTCTCCAACTACTGGTCTCAAACGATCCTCCTGCCTTGACCCAAAGTGTTGGAATTAACAGGCATGAGCCACTGTGCCTGGCTATTTTCAACTTTTTTCAAGCACATTCTCTCTTCTTACAACAAAACTTATAGAAACAGTTCGTATGCCTTCACTGTTTTCAGAAACGGCACATCTCTGTGTGAGGGATGGTAACACAGAGTGAGCTGTTGACTTAGCCCAGGGAAATGACCAGAAACAAGGACTTCGGAGTCCAGGGCTCCATCTGAGTTCATCTGTATCTGCCTCGCTCTGGCCCAGTCCTCAAAGCACATCCCAAACACCAGGACATTTCCGTTGCATAGTCCAGTGTGCCGCCAGCAGTCCACAACCTGACACCTTAGGAGCTCTGCTGAGTCATGTTATCGGGTGACTCCAGAATGGGGCCTTTATTCCCCTATCAACTCACAGGACAGACGACATTCACATGTACGGCATCTTCCCATAGACGCACCCAAATTTCATACAACCCCAAACAATTTTGTGTAGAAGCAAATTTAGTAGAACTATATTTTGCTGTACTGTTTGTAAAGGCATTTTATAACTATGGAAGTTAATTGGCCATTGAAAACTTCTTAAAATTTGTATTCTAAAGGGAAAAATGAATACAGTATGGCCTGTATTTTTTAAAAAATATCTGTTGGACTCATTTCAATTTTGAAGTGAGTCATGACTTTTCGACACATCTTCTTAACCAAAGGTTGGCAAACAAGTAGTGCTATTGTATGCACATAAAAATTTGTACTAAAACTGGCATTTGTAGTTTTTAACGTAAGCCAGGCATGGTGGCTTACACCTGTAATCCTAGCACTTTGGGAGGCCTAGGCGGGTGGATCACTTAAGGCCAGGAGTTTGAGACTAGCCTAGCCAACATGGCAAAATCCCATCTCTACTGGAAATACAAAAATTAGCCGGGCATAGTGGCTATGACAGGAGGATTGCTTGAGGCCAGGAGTCTGTAGACCAGTCTGGGCAACATAGTGAGACCCTATCTCGAGGAAAAAAAAAATTAAAAATTCGGCCGGGTGTGGTGGCTCACGCCTGTAATCCCAGCATTTTGGGAGGCCAAGGTGGGTGGATTACGAGGTCAGGAGCTTAAGACCAGCCTGGACAAGATGGTGAAACCCCGCCTCTACTAAAAATACAAAAATTAGCCGGGCTTGGTGGTGGCTGCCTGTAATCCCAGCTACTCGGGAGGCTGAGGCAGGAGAATTGCTTGACCCTGGAAGGCAGAGGTTGCAGTGAGCTGAGATCACACCACTGCACTCTAGCCTGGGTGACAGGGCAAAACTCCATCTCAAAAAAAAAAAAAAAAAAAATTAAAAATTCAGTTCCTTTTTCACATTAGTTACCTTTCATGTGTTCAGTAGCCACATGTGATCTTATTAGCACAGATACAGAATGTCTTTACTGTCATAGGAAGCCCTGGTGGATGATGGTATTTTAGGCAAAAAGGCTAGGTTTTCTGTTTGGTAATGTACACTATTGTGTATGTTTTTGCCAAAGCTATGTTACTTTTTTTTTTTTGACAGAGTCTTGTTCTGTTGCCCAGGCTGGAGTTCAGTGGCATGATCTTTGCTCACTGCAACCTCTACCTTCTAGGTTCAAGCAATTCTTGTGCCTCAGCCGTCCAAGTAGCTGGGATTACAGGCATGTACCATTACACCCAGCTAATTATTTTTTTTCTTGTAGATACCAGGCCTCACTGTGTTTCCCAGGCTGGTTTCATACTCCTGGGCTCAAAGTGATCCTCCTGCCTTGGCTTCCCAAAGTGCTGAGATGATAGGCATGAGCCACTGTGCCCAGCTCTCAATTTGTAATTTTATAATTTTAATTCACTTGCATTTAAATAGCCACATGTGGCTAGTGGCTATCGTATGAGACACTGTAAACCTAAAATATATGTATTTGGGTCCTGTAATGTAAGGCCAAGGACAATGGATAAGGACTTGCCTTGTAGCTGTGTTTGCTAAAGAGAATATCAGGTAGTTTCCCCATAAAGCACAATACTTCATCCTGCCCCTAAAGGTGAATTTCAGCCCTTCTCTCCTAAAATGGCTTGTAGCCCTTAAAGGCCATTTTTTTTTTCCATTCACAGCAATCACTTTTCCCACTGACCTCTCTCCTGGTTCTTTTCTCCAGGGCTGTATCAGTCAGGTACGGCTGCTGTAACAAAATACCATAGACCATGTGGCTTAAACAACAGACATTTATTTCTCATAGTTCTGGAGGCCGAAAGTCTAAGATCAAGCACTGGCAAATTTGGTTTCTGGTGAGGGCTCTCTTCTGGGCTTGTGGACAGGTGTCTCCTCTCTGTGTCCTCAAATGGCAGGGAGGCAGAGCAAGAAACGGGGAAAGTAGGAGACAGACTGAGAGATTTCTTCCGCTTCTCATAAGGCGAAAGTCCTATCAGATTAGTCCTTCATCCGTATAACGTCACTTAACCTTAATTACCTCCTTAAAGACTCTATTTGCAATACAGTCACATGGAGGGTTGGGGCTTCAACATATGAATTTGCCAGGGACACAGCCCAGTCCATAGCAGGGGGTTTTCTCACCTGTCCACCCTGCAGCTGCTGCCCACAGAGAAGTTGCTGCATTAGCCTGACTTACCGTTGGAGCCTCCTGTACCCAGACTCAGTGCTTCTACCAGCCACCAACCCACAGCACTTTTGTGCTGCTCAGGCCTCAAGGGGCATCAACCTATGACATCAGTGGTTTTACCTTGCTTTTGCCCCTCCTTATCACTCTCACTCACATGATTCTGATTCTCATTCACAAATAGGACGAAGTGGTATCAAAGCTACTGGGCATTGGGAGTATGTCCTGTTAATGGGCATAATCCATCATGTCTGTTAGAAAAGAAGTGCTGACAAGGCCAGGCGCGGTGGCTCACGCATGTAATCCCAGCACTTTGGGAGGCCGAGGCGGGTGGATCACGAGGTCAGGAGATCGAGACCATCCTGGCTAACACGGTGAAACCCCGTCTCTACTAAAAATATAAAAAATTAGCCGGGCGTGGTGGCAGGCGCCTGTAGTCCCAGCTACTCGGGAGGCTGAGGCAGGAGAATGGCGTGAGCCCGGGAGGCGGAGCTTGCAGTGAGCCAAGATCGTACCACTGCACTCCAGCCTGGGCGACAGAGCGAGACTCCGTCTCAAAAAAAAAAAAGAAAAGAAGTGCCGACAACCACTGATCTGGGGCGCCTCCTATCTCCCTGGGAGGCAACGTGCTTCAGCCACTGCTGCCTCTGCCACAGTGCGGGCTCCAAGCTGTCTTGGCACGTGTCTGCAATAGCCATCCCCTAGTTTCTTTCCCTGGCTAAGGCTCTTTCTTAAAAACACACCTGCAAATGTGTCATATCTAAGCCTTTCCATGACTGATCCAACTTGACTGTGTTTACTTACATCTTCTGTACCTCTGCAGTACATAGATCCAGCATTATTCCTGGGTTAATATGCACTTATGCCTGCATTTCTTTATAATTGCTATTAAGTTATCACCCAAGCCTTTTCCATGAATACAAACCCTGCTTCCTCAGCTAAACTGGAAACTCCTCAAGCAAAGACTCTCCTAATTGCTGTACATTTCTGGAGGAAAAAAGTCTGGTATAGCTCTCTCTCTCTCTGTTTACCATGGGTCTGAGTAAAGGGAGGGAGGTCAACTACATTGGTTCACTCCTCAGGATATGTCTTTCTGTTGAAAATAATTTGTTTGCCTACCAATGCAGATAGTCTGTAGCCTGAAAAGGATTCAATGGGCTTCCTTTTTATAAATCAGGGATTTGGAAAATTACACACACATACACTATAATCAGTCCACTAAAAGTTAGTAGAATTGATTATTCATGGCGATTTTTCAGTTTTTGAATAATTCCTTTTACATACTTAGAGGTTTTTTTGGCCTAAACAGAGAAAGGTAAAAACTTTAAAGGAAAATTTATAATTGTGGTAGCAATCTCTGAAAATTGTTATTGAAACAATGCTTAAAAGTAACTCATGTGGCCTTCTGCTTATGACCAACAAGCCAGATTTACCTTTACACCTTAAACTGCTAGAAAATTAGACAAGCTATGAAAAATATCAGTTTTCAGATATTAAACAACAGGCAGAATAAGACTATGATACTTGAGAGAAAGGAAATAAGAAATGTGAGCCCTTCATTGCACAAGCTACAGGTTACAGTTCAGGAACCCAGAACAGCCCCACAGTCTTGCTGAATTGGAAAGACGTAGAATTTGCGGAGTACAGTACCTAAGGTGGGGAGCTGCACAGAGAAAGAGCTCCAGAGATCCACAGAAGGAATCCCCTTGAGACTTTGGCTCTGCACATGAGTGAGAGGAAACTACCCATGGCTGAGAAGGAACCACCAGAAAAAACTACAGAGAACAATTCTCAGAGTTCACAAAGCGCTGGGAATAGTTTGTGTTCCTGTTAGCCAGAGTAGAAATAACTCAAAAAATAGGAGGTGTCAGGGAGAATTCCCAGAAGTGTATCAGCTTAGTAATGGGGCTGCATTGAACCTAGACTAAAAGCTGGTCTGACCCCCCGCTAACAAACTTAAATGCAAGCCACCAACAGATCCATTGATTTCAAGTAAATTAAGTGCAGGCTAAAAATAAATTCCACCACTGTTTAAAGGAGTATGACAAAATTCAGCACTCAATAATGTAAAATTCATAGTGCCTGACACAGAGTAAACAAATTACAGCCACGTAAAGAAGTAGGAATACATGGGCCGTGCGCGGTGGCTCACGCCTGTAATCCCAGCTCTTTGGGAGGCTGAGGCAGGCGGATCACGAGGTCAGGAGATCAAGACCATCCTGGCTAACATGGCGAAACCCCGTCTCTACTAAAAATACAAAACATTAGCCAGGCGTGGTGGCAGGCGCCTGTAGAGCTTGCAGTGAGTGGAGATCGCCACTGCACTCCAGCCTGGGCAACAGAGAGAGACTCCATCTCAAAAAAGAAAAAAATGTGATCAATTGAAATGAAGCCAGAAATGACAGAGACAATGGAAGACAAAGATGTTAAAACAACTATTATAAGTTTGCAGCATATATTCAAGAAGCTAGAAGAAAACAAGAGTATGATAATGTAAAACATGTAAGATATTTATTAAAAGACCCAAATGGAATTTATAGAGATGAAAAATACAATATTGATATGAAAAAATGAACTTTGGAGGATTCACAGCTGAGTAGGCACTGCAGGAGAAAAGATCAGTAACCATGAATACACAGCAATAAAAATACCTAGAATGATGAAAAAACTGAAAAAAGTAAACAAATCACTAGGTCCTGTAGGATAATATCAAGTGGTCTAACATACATGTAATTGGTGTCCCAAAAGGATGGGGTTGGTGATGGGGAAGGGGGGGCCAAAAAAACTATTTGAAGAAATAAGGGCCACAGTTTTGCAAATTTGATGAAAACCACAAAACCTGTAGGTACAAGAAGCTCAACAAGCCCCATGCAGAATAAGCCTAATGAAAACATTGTAAATACACCTCATAATAAAACTGCTGAAACCCAGGGATAAAGAAAAATTTTAAAAGCAGCAAGAGGAGAAAAATAAAAATTAGATTTAAAGGATCAAAGAAAAGAATGATGGCAGACTTCTTGTCAGAAGCTGTGCAAGCCAGAAGAAAGTGGAGAACTGTCATTAAAGTACTAAAAGAAAAAAAACTGTAAACTTAGAATTCTTTGCCCAGGAAAAAATAGCTTTAAAAAAAGAAAACTAAGTAAAGATGTTTTCAGACAACTGAAATAATTCATAGCCAACAAGCCTGTGAGACAAGAAATGTTAAAGAAATTTCTTAGAACCCGGGAGGCGGAGGTTGTGGTAAGCTGAGATTGCGCCACTGCACTCCAGCCTGGGTAACAGAGCAAGACTCTGTCTCAAAAAAAAAAGAAAGAAAGAAATTTCTTAGAAAGAAAGAAAATGATATCATATGGAAATTTGGATCTAAACAAAGAAATAATGGTCTCCACAGATGGTAAATATGTGAGTAATATGAAAGACATCTTTACTCATCCAAAATCTTTTTTTAAAAAAATAGACTGTTTAAAACAAAAACAATAAAAATTTACTGTGGGCTTTAAGCATATGTAAAACCAAAATGTATGCCAACAACAGCATGAAAAATGAGAGGAGAGAAATAGAAGCATATTGTATATGATTCTTACACCATATGTGGAGTGGTATAATTTTGAAGTTAGGATGTGATGAGTTAGAGATATGTATTGTAAATCCTACAGTAGCATTCAGCAAACTATTGGCCAACAGGCCAAATCCAGCCCACAACCTGCTTTGGCAAGTAAACATTGGAAGACAGCCACAATCATTCATTTATACATTGTCTATGGCTATTTTTGTGCTACAATAGCAGAATTGAGTAGTGTCAGCAGAGATCATGTAGCCCACAAAGCCTGTAATATTTATTTACTATTTGACACTTTACAGGAAAAAAAAAAAAGGTTTGTGAATTCTTGCCCTAGAGCAGCCAAAAAATAAATAATCTATAATTATTGTAGTTACTGTATTGGTAACTACATTAAATATAAATGGCTTAAGTGCCCAGGGTACTGATTAGAACTGCCAGATCCGATTTTTAAAAAGCAAGACCTAGCTATATGCTGTTATGTCAGGAGTCCTGTCATGTCAGGAGTCCTGTCTCCAGACCAACCGTACATTTGGAGATTTGCTAGAAGGATTCATGAGTTTCAGCATATGATTGTATTAATACATATGGCTAAAATTTATTATGGTGCTGTAGTAAGAATACACACATAGCCAGATCATAAGAGAAAAAGACATAGGTGGAGTCAGGAGAAATCTATGTACAGGTTTCCATATGCTGCCTCCCTCTCATGAAGGATCACATAGAGTGCATCCTTTCTCCAGCACTGGAAATGGAGTAACATTTGTGTAACATTTCTGCCCAGGGAATTCCATTAGAGACCCCAGTACCCAAAGATTTTGTTAGGAGCTGGTCACGTAGGCACCCTCTGTCTAGTACATTCCAAAATTCCATGCTTCCAAGTGGGAAGTAGGTATTCAGTGTAAACCAAATTGTTTGCACAGTCTGGATACAGTCAACCACCCTTTTCTATTAACCGCTAACGAGGAGCTAAGTTTCTAGATGCCAGCCACAGGCCAACCTTGCTAGCAGGCATTTCTAAGGACAGCAGTCTCAAGCTTGCCCCTTAACTCTTTCAGCACAGCTGATTACCAAAACAAAGGACAAAAAAACTTTACGTATCCAACTAAACACGGGTTAGAAGAAAAAGATGAGAAAAAATATAAAACCACTAATCAAAACAAAGTTGTAGAGGCTATATAAAAATCAAACTATATTTTTAAATAAGCAATATTACCATGGATGAAGAGGAGTATTATATAATAACTCAATTTGTCAAGAGGATATAACAATCCTAAGTGTATAGGCACCTCATAACAAAGCGTCAAAATACATAAAGCAAAAAAATGATAGAATCAAAAGGAGAAATAAACAAATCCACAATTATAGTTGGTTTCAAAACTCCTCTCTCAATAGTTAGTAGAACAAGTAGACAGAAAACTAGTTAGGATAAAAAAGACTTGGCAAAATTATCAACCAACTTAACCAATTTCACAGACACTCCAACAATGGCAGAATACACATACTTTTCAAGAGTACACAGAACACTCACCAAAATCAACTATATTTTATGTCATAAAGCAATATGAGAGGATTAAAATCATACACAGTATATTAACTGACCCTAGCGTAATTGAACTAAAAATCAACAACAGAAATATATCAGAAAACCCAAAAGTATTCGGAAATTAAATAGCACATCTCTAAATAATTCTAACTATATTGAATAAAATTAAAATAAAAAATATAAAATTGGTAACGTGTAATTAAAGCAGAACTTAGACAGAAATGTGTAGCATGAGATGCCAATATCAGCAGTGAAAAAAGTTCCCAAGTCAATTATCTAAGCTGCACCTTAAGAAACTAGAAAAAAAATGGCAAAACAAACCCAAAGTAAACAAAAGGAAGGAAATAATAAAGAGCAGAATTAATGAAAGTGAAAACAAAAAAATTATAAAACTTTATGAAACCAAAAGCTGGTTCTTTTAAAAATGAATAAAATTAATAAACATTTACCTGAATTTATAAGAAAAAAAGAAAAAACAAAAACTTGAAAAAATCAGAATGGAAGGGGAGATATCATCATAAATCCTATAGACATTAAAAGCATTATAAGCGAATAATATGAATAATTTTCTGCAATCAAATTAAACCACTTAAATGAAGTGAACCAATTCCCTATGAGACTCCATCAAAGCTCACCCAAGTAAAATGTATAACCTAAATAGCCCGTATGTGTTTAAAAAATTGAATTCATGATTTAAAATTTCCCACAAAGAAAACCCCTGATCCACAAAGTATCCTTGGTAAATTCTACAAACATTTAAGGATGAAATAATACCAATTTTACATAAACTCTCCTACTTCCAGGAAGAGGGATAGACTTATGTTTCCCTATTCCTCCTGCTAGGTATAAATAAAAACCATGGCCATTTTATATAGAAGAAACATAAGACTCAGAAACATGTAGAGAGGAATGAAGACTATCTAGGAACCTCAGGACCCAAGAAAGGAAATGATAGTGAGTTTCTTGGATTTTCTTTATGCCTCATAGACCTCAGAATGGGAGAAAAAAAAGCCAGCAAGCCAGAAATGCCAGTGGATGCAGACAAAACAACAACAACAACAACAAAACTGTTCTCTTCAGCAGAAAGAGATGAACCAGCAAAGAGACAGCCTAGCAAGACAGAAAACTTTTAGACAATAAGCATGCTACTTCAGCCATACACCACAGAAAAAACAGGATTCCTTATCATGATGGAAATGTTTTGTGTCTTGACTGTATCAATGTCAATATCTTGGTTGTGATATTGTACTATAGTTTTGCAAGCTGTTACCAAGGGGAAACCAGGTAAAGGGTACACAAGATCTGTCTGTATTATTCCTTACAACTATAAATATACCTATAATTATCTCAAAATTGTTAAGTTTTTTAAATCACCATACAAAACCTGCAGATGTTTATAACAGCATTATTCATAACTGCCAAAACTTGGAAGCAACCAAGATGTACTTCAGTAGGTAAATAAACTGCAGTACATCCAGACAGTGGATATTATTCAATGCTTTAAAAAAAATCAGCTATCAAGCCATGAAAAGAAACAGAGGGAACTTAAACACATATTACTAAGTGAAAGATGCCAGTATGAAAAGGCTACATACTGTATTATTCTAACTATGTGACATTCTGAAAAAGGTAAAACAATGGAGGCAGTAAAAACACTGGTTGCCCAGAGTTGAGTGAGGATGGCATGAGTAGGTCAAGCACGGAAAAATTTTAGGACACTAAACAATAATGATGAATATGATACTATAATGGTGGATACTTGTCATATACTATAATGATACAACATGATACTATGTTTGTACCATACTGTAATGGTGGATACATACAATTATAATGCAATGATATATGATACTATAATGGTGGATACGTGTCATTACACTATAATGATACAATATGATACTATAGTGGTAGATACATGTCATTATAAATTTGTCCAAACACATAGAATGTACAACACAAAGGGCAAACCCTATGGTAAACTATGGACTCTGAGTGATAATGAGGTGAATGCAGGTTTATCACTTGTAACAAATGTACCGCTCTGGTGGGGAATGTTGATAGTGGCGGAGACTGTGCATGTGTGGAGGCAGAAGATATAAGGGGAATCTCTGTACTTTCTGCTCAATTTGCTGTGAAACTAAAACTGTCCTAAAAAAAAAAAAAGTATATTAAGAAAAGGCATAGAGAAAACTTCTCAACACATCTTATGAAAACAGAATTAACGTGACACCAAATACATTATGAGCAAATGACAGATCAGCTTTCCTCATAAACACAAATGCAAAATTCCTTAGCAAAATGTTAACAAATCAAATCACACAATATAAGAAAAAGATAATATATCATGGCTAAATGCGGTAATCCTAGGAATATAAGATTAGTTTTAAGATTCAAAAATCAGTCAGTGAAGTTTACCATATTAATGTGCTAAATTTAAAAATCATATGATCATCTTCATAAATGCAGAAAAGGCGTTTGACAAAATTTAACACCCAATCTTCATTTTAAAATATATAAAAAAAAAACAGAAATCAAAGGAAATGTCAACTTAAAGGATATCCAAAGAAAACATATTTAATTGTGAGGGACTGCCTGCTTTCTAAGTTTGGGGAAAAGGCAAGGTTTTCCACCCTCATCACTTTTGTTCTTCATTGCCATGAATGTCCTTGATAATGCGGTAAGGGAAGACATGGCTACACAGATGGGATCTCATAAAACAAAGGGAATTGTCTTCTTTGATAATTTATTTTGTCCTTTGCACTAAATTTAATCTTTATACTTAATGTTATTTTATTAAATAATCGGCTATTTAAAGGGAAACAATTATTACATAAGCTATACATTGCATGTAGCAATGAATTATCACATAACTACAGATATGAGGAAGACTGTATTGTCTCAGAAGCTTGATTTGGGCTCAGAGATATAAGCAGCATATTAAACCCGTTTCTCAGAAGCCTGTGTACACTAAAGCAGAGATTCCAAACAAAGGAAACAGTTTTTTTCTATTTTAACCTAATAATGATATTCATTTCAGCACATCCTTAGGGAAATCTACCAGAAGAAACTTGCTCATCAAATTCGGGTTTGGTTGAAAGTGATAAATTTTGGTGGCACATACAGGGCTCTTTTATGTCCCATTGAGCCTTGATGTGGCCTCAGATTCATCACAACACCCTGCTCTGGTCATCCACCTCAAAACATCTGGATAGATACATGGAATGAAATCTATTTTCTATCCCTGTAATAAAGTCCTGTTACTTGGGGGAAAACGTTTGTAATTCACACTGTACTCATTCAGGCTGGTCCATCTGTCGCTGGTCTGATTAGGGATATTTGTCTTTTCTTTAAAACATTGAGGTTTTTATGTCTTAAAGTAGTCCGGCCACCAGACACTACAGTCTAGAAAGTGAATTCGTAATAATTACACTCCATGTGGGAAGTTCATAAAGAAGTTACCAGTTTAGTTTATTTCTTATAAATCAGGAGCCTCTGGCTGTCACTTAGGAGACTGAAATATGTTCATCTTAAGGTAGGTATGCTTAACTGTTTTTAAGAATTCCAAAAGTGAGCCAGGTGCGGTGGCTCACGCCTGTAATCCCAGCACTTTGGGAAGCCAAGGCAGGTGGATCACCTGAGGTCAGGAATTCGAGACCAGCCTGGCCAACATGGTGAAACCCCGTCTCTACTAAAAATACAAAAATTAGCCGGGTGTGGTAGTGGGCGCCTGTAATCCCAGCTACTTGGGAGGCTGAGGCAGGAGAATTGCTTGAGCTTGGGAGGCGGAGGTTGCAGTGAGCTGAGATCATGCAGTAGCATGATCGCATGGAAAAAAAAGCATCTTTATCTTAAAAAAAAAAAAAAAAAAAAAAGAATTCCAAAAGTGGCTGGGCGCAGTGGCTCATGCCTGTAATCCCAGCAGTTCCGGAGATCAAGGTGGGCAGATCACCTGAGGTCAGGGTCAGGAGTTCAAGACCAGCCTGGCCAACATGGCGAAACCCCATCTCTACTAAAAATACAAAAATTAGCTGGGCGTGGTGGCAGACACCTGTAATCCCAGCTACTCAGGAAGCTGAGGCAGGAGAATCGCTTGAACCTGGGAGGCGGAGGTTGCAGTGAGCTGAGATTACGCCCCTGCACTCCAGCCTAGGTGACAAAGCAAGACGCCATCTCCAAAAAAAAAAAAAAAGAATTCCAAAAGTTGAGAGAAAGAGTTAGACCTAGAATTCCATGTGCCAGTCTCCTGTCCCACAGGCCAGGAGATTCCAGGCCCTATGGAGGTGAGAACATCTTACATTTTAGCAGTCTGCCCTTGATGAGACAGCCAAACGTTGTCAGGTGCCCTAACACCTGTTACAGAAACCACAACAATAGAAATGGGGTCTTCAAGAAATTGCCACAGATCATTGGGAGAGCCAAAGTTACAAAGTTTGCTTTAAAGATGGTGTTCAGGCTGGGCACGGTGGCTCACACCTGTAATCCCAGCACTTTGGGAGGCTGAGGCGGGCTGATCACTTGAGGTCAGGAGTTCAAGACCAGCCAGGCCAACATGGTGAAACCCTGTCTCTAGTAAAAATGCAAAAATTAGCTGGTCATGGTGGCAGGTGCCTGTAATCCCAGCTACTCAAGAGGCTGAGGCAGAAGAATCACATGAACGTGGGAGGCAGAGGTTGTGAGCAGAGATTGCACCACTGCACTCCAGCCTGGGTGACAGAGACTCCGTCTCCAAAAATAAAAATAAAGATGGTGTTCAGCGTAAACCTTTCTTTACAAATGCTATCTACCTGTTGAGAGAGTGTCCCTTAAAGTTGATTACATATCCGATAGCTTGATTTCTGAAGGAAATCCCTGATTTGGGGGAAATAGATCTTTGTAGGCGCTGGCTTCTTGGGTTTCTAAGCTGCATGCAGGAGAGTCATGGAATTTAAGCTTTAGGGTAGGGTCACATGGCACTGAACCCCCAGGTGGTTGAAGGTCTGCAGTGGGAAGCAGTTGTGTCTTTTGAAACACTGTCAGTAGACAGTTGAGACTCTGACATCAGAGCAGGGAGGGTTTTCAAGGACCAGCTTCTGTGAGATAAACCTTCCAAAGCAAGTACTAGACAGGACAGTCATTGTGTCACCTACCCCTGGAGTCACGTTCAAATGACATGAACAAGGATGGATAACTCTTGTCTGCCTGGGTGCCATGAGCCAGGGGTCACTGAGGCCAGTTGTTTTCAGGGACTTCCCACCTTCTCATGCTTTCCCCCTCCCATTCTTTATCTTCAGGGGGAGCTGACTATGACCAGCCACATGGAGAACTTACAGAATGCCCTGTACTTCGATATGGTGCCAGAGTCCTGGGCTAGACGAGCCTACCCATCCACAGCAGGCCTGGCAGCCTGGTTTCCAGACCTCCTCAACAGAATCAAGGAGCTAGAGGCTTGGACGGGTGACTTTACAATGCCCTCCACTGTGTGGCTGACAGGCTTCTTCAACCCCCAGTCATTTCTGACTGCCATCATGCAGTCCACAGCTCGCAAGAATGAGTGGCCACTGGACCAGATGGCCCTGCAATGTGACGTGACGAAGAAGAACAGAGAAGAGTTTAGGAGTCCTCCTCGGGAAGGGGCCTACATCCATGGCCTCTTCATGGAAGGTGCCTGCTGGGACACACAGGTAAAGCTTGGGATGAACCAAAGGGCATCTTTCTGGGGGCTGATTAAATACACATTGCTTCCTATGGTGTGACTACTAAAAGAGATATTCCTGAATCTTTTTCTCTAGATAACCTTTCTTTCCTTGAGGCCATCAAGCTATTTTTATATAGCCAGGGGTGGTGCAAAGAGCATAAGCTTTGCAGAGGCAGTAGAGTGGAGAGGTTAATAGCAAGGGCTTTGGAACCAGACTGGCTGGATCTGAATCCCAGCACTACCATTTATTAACTCTAACCTTAGATATAGTTTCACCTTTCCAGACCTCACCTGTTAGATGGGAGAAGAGCATCATTGTAAAAATTAAACGAGCTAATATGTAAGACACTTGAACAGGGCCTGGCACATAGGCAGTGCTCAAAAAATGTTGGAGTCAGCTATCTCTGCTGCTGCTGCTGCCATGTGTCTGTCACCCAGGCTGGAGTGCAGTGGTATGATCTCGGCTCACTGCAACCTCTGCCTCCTGAGCTCAAGCAATTCTCCTGCCTCACCTCCTTGGTCCACTTTCCTCATTCATGAGCTCTCAAAGGGCAAGAATCTTCTGCCTTTTATGTTGTCCTACGTCGGCAAAGAGGAGCCAGTAGATATCACTTAAAGTGGCATTTTGAAAGGATTCCTCATCAAAGGCTAATAAAAACGTGAGTCATATGAGATTGGAGAAGATGTTTTGTCACCGGTAAGAAACACAAACAAGCACAGATGGCTGGGATGAATGAAATCAACCAGAATGGATAACTCTAGAAGTGTACACTTGTTGTACCTATAATCTGGAAAGAGTCCCTAGTCAAATATCCCACTTGACAGGTGACACTAAACTCTTAGCAGTTAATATAAAGCTAATGGGGCAAAACTGTTAGAAGATCCAGAAGATCCCAGGAGGCCATGTGAAAATGCAAATAGAGATTTACTTGGTTAAGTAGTACCCCCAGAAATTCATGTCCAGGCATAACCCCAGAATGAGTATTTAGAAATAAGGTCTTTGCAGATGTAATTAGTTAAGATGAGGTCATACTGGATTATCATGAACCTTAAATCCAATGATCAGTGCCCTTATAAGACTACACAGGTCTGGCGCAGTGGCTCACACCTGTAATCCCAGCACTTCGGGAGGCCGAGGCGGGCAGATCATCTGAGGTCAGGAGTTTGAGACCAGCCTGACCAACATGGAGAAACACCATCTCTACTAAAAATACAAAATTAGCTGGGCGTGGTGGTGCATGCCTGTTATCCCAGCTACTCGGGAGGCTGAAGCAGGAGAATCGCTTGAACCCAGGAGGTGGAGGTTGCAGTGAGCTGAGATCGCACCATTGCATTCCAGCCTGGGCAACAAGAGCAAAACTCCGTCTCAAAAAAAAAAAAAAAGAGGACGACGACCACATAGATGGGCACAAATATGGGAACAATAGACACTGGATTATTAGAGGGTGGAGGGAGGGGTGGGGGTTAATAAAAACTAACTATCCGGTACTATGCTCACTAACTAGATGAGGGGATCCATACTCCAAACCTCAGCATCATACAATATTCCCATGTAACAAATCTGCACATGTACCCCCTGTATCTAAGGGTTGAAATTTTTTTATTTTTTTTTCCTCTTTTTTTTTTCTTTATTATTATACTTTAGGTTTTAGGGTACATGTGCACAATGTGCAAGTTTGTTACATATGTATCCATGTGCTGTGTTGGTTTGCTGCACCCATTAACTCATCATTTAGCATTAGGTATATCTCCTAATGCTGTCCCTCCCCCCTCCCCCCAACCCACAACAGTCCCCGGAGTGTGATGTTCCCCTTCCTGTGTCCATGAGTTCTCATTGTTCAATTCCCACCTATGAGTGAGAACATGCGGTGTTTGGTTTTTTGTCCTTGCGATAGTTTACTGAGAATGATGTTTTCCAGTTTCATCCATGTCCCTACAAAGGACATGAACTCATCATTTTTTATGGCTGCATAGTATTCCATGGTGTATATGTGCCACATTTTCTTAATACTATTGTCTATCGTTATTGGACATTTGGGTTGGTTCCAAGTCTTTGCTATTGTGAATAGTGCCGCAACAAACATACGTGTGCATGTGTCTTTATAGCAGCATGATTTATAGTCCTTTGGGTATATACCCAGTAATGGGATGGCTGGGTCAAATGGTATTTCTAGTTTCAGATCCCTGAGGAATCGCCACACTGACTTCCACAATGGTTGAACTAGTTTACAGTCCCACCAACAGTGTATAAGTGTTCCTATTTCTCCACATCCTCTCCAGCACCTGTTGTTTCATGATTTTTTAATGATGGCCATTCTAACTGGTGTGAGATGGTATCTCACTGTGGTTTTGATTTGCATTTCTCTGATGGCCAGTGATGATGAGCACTTTTGCATGTGTTTTTTGGCTGCATAAATGTCTTCTTTTGAGAAGTGTCTGTTCATGTCCTTCGCCCACTTTTGGATGGGGTTGTTTTTTTCTTGTAAATTTGTTTGAGTTCATTGTAGATTCTGGATATTAGCCCTTTGTCAGATGAGTAGGTTGCAAAAATTTTCTCCCATTCTGTAGGTTGCCTGTTCACTCTTATGGTAGTTTCTTTTGCTGTGCAGAAGCTCTTTAGGTTAATTAGATCCCATTTGTCAATTTTGGCTTTTGTTGCCATTGCTTTTGGTGTTTTGGACATAAAGTCCTTGCCCACGCCTATGTCCTGAATGGTATTGCCTAGGCTTTCTTCTAGGGTTTTTATGGTTTTAGGTCTAACATGTAAGTCTTTAATCCATCTTGAATTAATTTTTGTATAAGGTGTAAGGAAGGGATCCAGTTTCAGCTTTCTACATATGGCTAGCCAGTTTTCCCAGCACCATTTATTAAATAGGGAATCCTTTCCCCATTGCTTTTGTCAGGTTTGTCAAAGATCAGATAGTTGTAGATATGTGGCATTATTTCTGAGGGCTCTGTTCTGTTCCATTGATCTATGTCTCTGTTGTGGTACCAGTACCATGCTGTTTTGGTTACTGTAGCTTTGTAGTATAGTTTCAAGTCAGGTAGCATGATGCCTCCAGCTTTGTTCTTTTGGCTTAGGATTGACTTGGCGATGCGGGCTCTTTTTTGGTTCCATATGAACTTTAAAGTAGTTTTTTCCAATTCCATGAAGAAAGTCATTGGTAGCTTGATGGGGATGGCATTGAATCTATAAATTACCTTGGGCAGTATGGCCATTTTCACGATATTGATTCTTCCAACCCATGAGCATGGAATGTTCTTCCATTTGTTTGTATCCTCTTTTATTTCATTGAGCAGTGGTTTGTAGTTCTCCTTGAAGAGGTCCTTCACATCCCTTGTAAGTTGGATTCCTAGGTATTTTATTCTCTTTGAAGCAATTGTGAATGGGAGTTCACTCATGATTTGGCTCTCTGTTTGTCTGTGATTGGTGTACAAGAATGCTTGTGATTTTTGTACATTAATTTTGTATCCTGAGACTTTGCTGAAGTTGCTAATCAGCTTAAGGAGATTTTGGGCTGAGACAATGGGGTTTTCTAGATATACAATCATGTCATCTGCAAACAGGGACAATTTGACTTCCTCTTTTCCTAACTGAATACCTTTTATTTCCTTCTCCTGCCTGACTGCCCTGGCCAGAACTTCCAGCACTACGTTGAATAGGAGTGGTGAGAGAGGGCATCCCTGTCTTGTGCCAGTTTTCAAAGGGAATGCTTCCAGTTTTTGCCCATTCAGTATGATATTGGCTGTGGGTTTGTCATAGATAGCTCTTATTATTTTGAGATACGTCCCATCAATACCTAATTTATTGAGAGTTTTTAGCATGAAGGGTTGTTGAATTTTGTCAAAGGCCTTTTCTGCATCTATTGAGATAATCATGTGGTTTTTGTCTTTGGTTCTGTTTATATGCTGGATTACATTTATTGATTTGCGTATGTTGAACCAGCCTTGCATCCCAGGGATGAAGCCCACTTGATCATGGTGGATAAGCTTTTTGATGTGCTGCTGGATTCGGTTTGCCAGTATTTTATTGAGGATTTTTGCATCAATGTTCATCAAGGATATTGGTCTGAAATTCCCTTTTTTGGTTATGTCTCTGCCAGGCTTTGGTATCAGGAAGATGCTGGCCTCATAAAATGTGTTAGGGAGGATTCCCTCTTTTTCTATCGATTGGAATAGTTTCAGAAGGAATGAAATTTTTTTAAAAAAACTAAAAGGAAAAGGAGATGGAAAATTTTGTTGAGACATGTTTTATAATGCTTACCATTCTGTTGGATATAGCAAGTAACAGTCTCATGGCATACTATTAGCAGTAGGAAATGTATTCATTCATTCTATATAGGCTTGCAGTTAAACAAATTACCTCAAAAAAACAAAACAAAGAAGACCATGTAGAGACACAGAAGAGAATTCCCTATGAAGATAGAGGCAGAGATTGGAGTGATGCATCTACAAGCCGAGGAATTCCAGGGATTGCCAGCACCATCAGAAGCTAGGAAAGGTATGGGATGGTTTCTGCTTCTGAACCTCCAGGAGGACCAACTCTGCCCAACTTTGACTTAGGACTTCTGGTCTCCAGAACTGTGAGATAATATGTTGTTTCAAGCCATCAAGTTTGAGGCATTTTATTACGCCAGCCCTAGGAAAGCAATTCAAGAGCCAACAGAAAGGACAGTAAAGTAGGATAATGTCTAGACAGCCTGAATCTTAAGAAGGAAGTTAACTTCCCTCTCTCCACCTGAACATTTGCACAAGATTCTGTCAGTGGAGATCATATATGGATTGCATTAGGTATAAGGTGGCCTAGAGCATGCCACAGCTATTAATAGAATCCTCCAAACCACCAAAATGAGAGAAGTACCAAAAGGAAAGTAGGCAAGAAGCTCAGAAGGAAAGTCAGTGACACTGGAGGTGGGGGAAGGATATCAGTTTCAATCGTCAACCTCCCATTTTTCATACCTCATTGTAAATAATAATAATAACTTCATCAAAATCAATACTTGTTCACCTTAAGCTGTTGTTCTCAAAGGTTTTATCCCAGAAAGATGTCAGCAAAAATGGAAGAGTCAGGACCTCCTAAAATCCTCTCCTCCATAAAACAATGAGAACATTCACAAAAACTGAGTCAGAATCAACTTTCTTAAAATTCTGGAAATTAACCAAAGGCTTTCAGCAATCCAAGACGTGTTTATTCAAGCAAAACAGCTGAATCTCAGTAGGAAGAACAGCCTATGGCCTTTTAACTTGTCTATTCCCATCTCAATCCAACCCCTAGCTTGGAGGTTACCTATAAAACCAACAGACCACAATCACAGTGAAAACCAGTAGCCTGGAAACCACTGGAAGGGGCAAAATGGGGTTGGAGCACCTTCAAAGCCCTGTTCCCCCACAAAAGCTGTCATTATTTTGCCTGTCCAGGGATTCCCTGGACTCACAAGTCTTTCTTATTTCACCTGAGTTGGAACTCACCCAGGGCAACAGCCTTTTTCCCCAGGGCATTTGTTGAAGACAATCAAAGACAACTGCTTAACACTGCAGTTTGCCTGAAGCAGTTGATAATAGTGGAGCAAATAGTAGGCTAACCAAAAAGCTTAAAAGCGCTAGCTGGAGAATGAGATGACCATAGGGGGCTTTGAAAACCCCTGATATGTTCCTGGAAATCTAAGCCATGCCTATGTGCAGATCTGTGCACACACCCACAGCTGTGGACACGCTCAAGAGAGTTGAGAAGGCTGTACACTCCAGCTAACCTTGATGTTCTAGGAAAACGGGAGTGAAATCTAAGCAGAGTTTTAAACTGCCTGGCTAAGCATTGAAGGTGTGCTCCAACACTTGCACACAGCCACTCAGCCAAGACTTTGAGACTTATTGGTTCTAGGCATTTAAGAAAATCTGTCCAATTATTTGGTGACTCTAAGCTAATAGAGCAGGCCACTTCAGTGGCCATACTTGACAAAGAATATAGACTTTACAGAATCAGTTCAGAAAAGTCAGTAAACAAACCCTGAAGAGAGAGAGAATACGATTTGCAGAGTGGCCACATTATTTAAAATGTCCAAGTTTTCAACAAAAAAAATTATGATATACGAAGAAACAAAAATGAATGGCCCATACACAAGGAAGAAAGCAATCAGCACAAACTATTCCTCAGGGGGATCAAATATTGGACTTGCTAGACAAAGACTTTAAATCAGCTATTTTAAATATGTTCCAATAAGCAAAAGAAACCATGTCTAAATAGCTGAAGAAAGTTGTGTGAACAATGTATCACTGAATAGAGAATACAGAGAGAAAAATTATGTATGTTTTTAAAAGAATAAAGTAGAAACTCTGGAGTTGAAAAATATAATACCTAAGATGAAAATTCAATAGAGGAATTCAATAGCAGAATTGAATAGGCAGAAAAATCAGCAAATTTAGAATCAGGTCAATTGAAATTATCCAATTAGAAGGAAAAAAATGAGAAAATGAAGAGTCTCAGAGACCTATGGGACACCATCAAGCATACCAACATATGTGCAATGGGAGTTTAGAAAGGAAAGGAAAGATAAAGGGCCAGAAAGACTATTTGAAGAGATAATGACCCAAAACTGCCCAAATTTGAAGAAAACCTTAATTTACATGTCCAAGAAGCTCAGTGAAATCTAAGTAGAACAAACTCAGAGATCCATACCGAGACATATTATAGTCAAATTGGTGAAAGATAAAGACAAGAAGAAAATCTTGAAAGCAACAGAAGTGGCTCATCACTTACAAGGGGTTCTCAATGAGAGTAATAGCTGATTGCTCATCAGAAACCATGAAAGAGAAGGCAATAGGATGGCATAGTCAAAATGCTGAAAGAAAAAGACTATCTGCCAAGAATCCTACCTGCAGCAAAACTCTCTTTCAAAAGTGAAGAAAGTAAGATATTCTCAGATTTTTTAAGAAGAGACAGAGAGAGAATTCATCACTAGTAAACCAGCCTTATAGGAAATACTAAAGGGAGTCCTTCAGGCAGAAAGGAAAGGATACTAGACAGAAACTCAAGTCCACACAAAGATACAGAATATTGATAAAGGCAATTACATATGTAAGCATAAAACATAGTATAAATGCATCATTTGTAATTTTTATTTCTCTTCTATCTAAAGGACAACTGCATAAGGAAATAATTATAAATCTGTGTTGATGGATAGAAATGTATAAAGATGTAATGTAAGTGATGAAAACAACACAAAGGAGGGAGAGGGAATGGAGCTATACAAGATTAGTTTTTGTGTACCATTGAAAGTAAGCTGGAATTAGGCTGGGCACAGTGGCTCAGGCCTGTAATCCCAGCACTTTGGGAGGATTAGGTGGTTGGATCACTTGAGGTCAGGAGTTCGAGACCAGCCTGGCCAACATGGCAAAATTAGCCAGGCATGGTGGCACACACCTGTAGTGCCAGCTACTGGGGAGGCTGAGGCAGGAGAATTGCTTGAACCCAGGAGACGGAGGTTGCAGTGAGCCGAGATCATGCCATTGCACTCCAGACTGGATGACAGAGTGAGACTCCATCTCAAAAAAAAAAAAAAAGCTGGAATTAATCTGAAATAGATTGTGATGTACATTAGAATATTTTTTGTTTTTTGTTTTTTTAAGACTGGGTGACTTGCTTTGCCACCCAGGCTGGAGTGCAGTGGCATGAACAGGGCTCACTGCAGCCTCAACTTCCTGGGCTCAAGCAATCCTCTTGCCTCAGCTCCCAAGTAGCTGGGACTACAGGCATGTGCCACCATGCCCGCCTAACTTTTTTGAATTTTAGTAGAGATGAGTTCTCCCTATGTTGCCCAGGCTGGTCTCTAACTCCTGAGCTCAAGAGATCTTCCTGCCTTGGCCTCCCTGGGTGCTGAGATTACAGGTGTAAGGCACCATGCCCAGCCTTAGAATGGTAATTGTAATCCCCAAGGCAACAACTAATAATTTAAAAAATACTAAACAAAGGAAATTAAAATAATACACTAGCATATATCTATTAATACAAGAGATGACAATAATGGAGAACTAGAGAAATAAAAAAGACAGACATAGAAAACAAATAGCAGATTCTACTTAATCAGTGATTACATTAAATGTAAATGGACTAAGCACTACTTTAAAAAGGCAGAGATTAGCTAAATGAATTTTAAAAAACAAACCATGAAACTCATCATGATCCAATAATATCACTTCCACAAAAGACACATTTTAGATTGGAAGATACCAATAGGTTAAAAGTAAACAGATGCAAACAGATATGCCATGCAAACGGTAACCAAAAGGCAGCTGAGAGGCTATACTATGTCAGACAAAATAGACTTTATAAGATGAAAATTGTTACTGAAAAATAGGATAGAAATTATAGAGACAAAAAAGGACATTTTATGAGAATAAAAAGATCAACCGATCAAGAAGATACAATTGTAAATATGTATGCACCTAACAAAAGAGACTCCAAAATATACAAAACGGAAACTGACAGAATTAAAGGAAGAAGTAAACAATTCAACCATAGTAACTAGAGCTGTCAATACCCCCTGCTAATGGTGACTGCTAATGATTATAGAGTTTCTTTCTGGGGAGATGAAAATGTTTTAGAATTAGACAGTGATACTGATTGTAAAACTCTGTCAACATACCAAAAACCACTAAATTATACATTTTAAAAGGATTGGTTTTACAGTATATGGGGGAAAAAAAAGAGATTCTACCTCTGTTCCTATTCCTTGCCATAAACATTCAACTCTGTGGGGCAAGGAGGTCCCCATTGTTTACCTTAATTCTGTAACTCACCATCCCTTACCGCATCAGCCTCTAAAAGAAGTGAAGAGGTACATCCTTCCCTTTAAATAAATTTCACACAAATAAACCAAACTTTGTCCATGGCATAATGGCCTCAGAGTCATATGGACACAAAGAATCTGTGAAACACTCTGAATCAGCATTTCCCAGAGTATGTTCCGTAAGGCACTAGTGCCATGGGAAATGAATAGGTTGCAAACAGAAAGGTCCTGTGGTCAAATAAGTTTGGGAAACACCAGGTTAAATAAACTGTTTTCTTTATTGCTAGGACTTACTTGTCTTCAGTGTGGTAGTGTTTATGTTGTAAAACGTCAAGTCCAGAATATGGTAAGCACTACTTCCCAAATTTATTGGACCAAGGGAGACTTTGGCTCCGCAGAACATTTCTCGGGACTAGTAGGAAAAACTGCTCTGTACGGTGTATTGAAATAGCTCAGAAAATCATAGGGAGGCCTCATCTGGAAAGCTACAGAATAGTCAGGTCCACATTACATGAGTAAAGATAGAATGCAGCTCTCTCTACTCTAGAGGATGGAGGAGGTTGCATATGAAACAGAAAAGAAACAGAAACAGGACATAACAAGCCTTAGAAGCTAAAGCATTTGCTGGCAGAAACCGTGTCTTAGTCATCTTTAAATCCCCAGCATCTAGCCTGACATCTGGCAAATATACACATTCGATATGCTCATGAAATGAATTAATGAAAAAACAAACTAGGGGAGAATCAAGCTCCAAAGGCATTCATTTGTATATGATAAATAATAGCTTTTGGGACTCTGCTTCACCTGATTTAGGCTGAGAAAAATAGAAACGTGTTTCTACATATCAGATGCATTCCATCACAGGCTGCTGAGAAAACCTGGAAGGGGGCAGGTATAAAGGCAGCCATGCCAGCCCAGTCCTTCCTCCCTCGGATCTGCTGACAAGAGCAAGGCTGGTTGGCTGGGCTCTGGATCTGATCTAAGGTGCCTCTTCTCATGTTTTATCCTCAGGCTGGGATCATTACAGAGGCAAAGCTGAAGGATCTGACACCCCCTATGCCTGTGATGTTCATCAAGGCCATTCCTGCAGATAAGCAGGACTGCCGCAGTGTCTATTCCTGTCCTGTGTACAAGACTAGTCAGCGGGGACCCACCTACGTGTGGACTTTCAACCTGAAGACTAAGGAAAACCCATCCAAGTGGGTTCTGGCTGGAGTAGCCTTGCTTCTCCAGATGTAGCATCCTGCAGAGCCACCGAGAAAATAAAAAAGCTGGGCTTGGAGGCTGCCCAGAGGGACAGGTGGGTGAAGGGTGACCACAGACACTTAGAAAAGTAAGAAACCATGAGCACTCACAATTCTGTAGAATTCCTCTAGGGAACTTGGAGAGGTGTGCCTAAGGTGAGGCTGAGCTGGAGGTATATGGGCCCAGGAACCAAGGGAGGATAATTTCATAAGCTAAACCTTTCTTAATAAGATGATTTACTCTTCAACTGTGTCTGGCCCAGGATTTGAGAGCTGCTGAATCATAAATGATCATGTGGAGACCAAGAGAAATAAGCCACAAACACCTGGGCCCTGACCTTGTTACGCAACACTATCGTAGGTGCTCTTGTTCCAGGCTACCCAACGCAGTCCTTGGACCAGTGGTATCGGCATCACCCATACCGTGAACCAGAATCTCCATTTTAACAATCTCTCTGGAAAATCTGTATGCACATTATAGTTTGAGAAACACTACCCTGGAGCAGGGGTCACCAACATTTTTCCACAAAGAGCCAGTTAGTGAATACTTTATGATTTACAGGCCACAATGCCTGTTTGAACTTTGCAACTTTGCCATGGTAGACCAACAGCAACCATAAATAATCAGTAAATGAAGGGGTGTGATTGCATTCTAACAAACCTTACTTACAAAAACAAGAAATGGGCCATATTTTGCTGATCCCTGCTGTAGAGGATAAGGGATGTGTATACTGATATTTATCCTTCATTAATTCATGCATCCACTCAATACATTTTAATGTAACACCTATTATTTGTTGTGGATACGTGAACAAGTAAACAGGAAGTATCTCCATCATCCTTTCAATCATTTAAGAGGAGGAAGCCAAGAAGAAACCTTTAATCTAAAGCTTTTTTTTTTTTTGAGATGGAGTCTTGCTCTGTCACCCAGGCTGGAGTGCACTGGTGCAACCTCTGCTCACTGCAACCTCTGCCTCCTGGGTTCAAGCAATTCTCCTGCCTCAGCCTCCCAACTAGCTGGGATTATAGGCGCCTGCCACCACGCCTGGCTAATTTTTATATTTTTAGTAGACACAGGGTTCCACCATGTTGGTCAGGCTGATCTCGAACTCCTGACCTCAGGTGATCCGCCCGCCTCAGCCTCCCGCCTCAGCCTCCCAAAGTGCTGGGATTACAGGCATGAGCCACCGCGCCTGGCCATTCTAAAGCTTTTTAATCTAAAAGTTTTCTAGATTTACCTCTGTGGAACAATTTTCACTGGAAGTCCAATGGGTTTAACAGTTTTGATGAGTTTTAAAAAGCTCTATGAGGCAGCTTGTTTGGTAAGAAAAGTATGGGAGGACCCAGTATTCCTTCTGTGATTATTCCCTCCTAACCTTGCAGAAACTTAATTTTGTGATTAGTGTTTTGAACAGTGGTTCTTAAACTTGAACAGGCATCAGAATCCCCTGGAGGGCTTGTTAAAACAAAGATTGCTGGGACCCGCCCTTCTGTATTTCTGATTCAGTAAGTTTAAACAAATTGCCAATGCTGCTGGTCTGGAGGCCAGTTTGAGAACTCGTGATTTAAAACCTCAAATCCCATCATCCTATAAATCTCTGCTATACAAAATGTGGAATCTAATGCTAATTCCTCTATGATTTTCCTGCTTTCTTCCTTGCGGTTCCTGCACCCCCTAAGTGGGGCCTTCTCATCTTCATGATACAAGGGAGTTAATAAATTTTACTGCTGGAAGCCAGGAACTCCAGCTTGGGTGTTGTCCCTCCTCTCCCATCAACTATTAATGCTCTTGCAGTTTCCTGACTATAGGTTAATCTGTTTTCAGGGAGATAACTGTTCACATTAGCATCATCCTTCCTGAGCTTCACCCATAGTAGTATAATAAGATCAGGCAGGCCAGGCGCAGTGGCTCACACCTGTAATCCCAGCACTTTGGGAGGCTGAGGCAGGCGGATCACGAGGTCAGGAGATCGAGATCATCCTGGCCAACATGATGAAACCCCATCTCTACTAATACAAAAATTAGCTGGGTTTGGTGGCGTGTGCCTGTAATCCCAGGTACTCAGGAGGCTGAGGCAGGAGAATTGCTTGAACCAGGGAGTAGGAGGTTGCAGTGAGCCGAAATCACACCACTGCACCACTGCACTCCAGCCTGGCGACAAAGCAAAACTCTGTCTCACAAAAAAAAAAAAAAAAAAAAAAAAACATCAGGCCTAAAGAAGGAGGTGGAAGATGGTGGGAGGGGGAAGTCTCACTACACAGGCAGGACACTTTGAGGCATGTAACTTGTGAAGACAAGGACAATTGGACAGTTTAGATACATGTGTTAATAAACCGCTAGACAGTATTATAAACTAGATCAATACTATCGATTTCTTCCTAACACTCACAGACAAAACGAGATTATAACAAAGGTAATTTTAAAGCATAGAGCACACTTTGGCAAAAATGACAGCCCATGTGGGATGCCAGGAGAAAGAGGGGCAGCTTGAGGCAAGAGATCAAGTGGAAGGTTGGCTCAGAAAGAGGACACCAAAAACAAACTTACCTGAGATAAAGGTGTTGCCAGCACTGGCCAAGCTCTGATCATCTGAACATTAGCCTAGGACTTCCCTATTACTGTTCTGCTACATTATGAACTTGAGGTTTATAGGGGCTGACTTTGGAGCTCAACTGCCTAGGGTCTTCTATGAAATAATCTGCTTTGAAATACAGTCAAACACACAGTGAACAAACAAGATAGAAAGTGACTCTGCTAAGTTTATTTCAAACAAGAGACACTTGAAGTTAGTTTTTCACCCCTATGACAAAGAACACATGTGAGCTCACGGGCCCTCTATGCTTCTCCCCTTCTGGACCAGAAGACCTGCTCTAGAACCCATTTTAAGGGGCTGATCTGAGGTTCTTCCCATAAGCAGTGACTACAGCTAATCCCATTAAATGCTTCCCGGAAAGCACTTCTTCTAAAACTGGATCTGCAATTTAGACTTTTTACCCAATGGGTCCAAAGGAAGGATGAGTGGAAACATGAAGACTATTCTTTCTCCTGAGGCAGAATCAAGAATTTAAGCCACTGTGCAATCCAATCCAAGATATCCTCCAAGTCCAAAGCCATGTCCAGATTCTCTCCTCTCCAATCCATGAAAAAAGGAGATGAACAAGGGTATCCTCTCAGAGACACAATTCCTCTTGATGGAGCTGAGTATTTTTGTTAATAGGCTAGGAGACAGAAATGGGGAAAGAGTTTGGTTACTGGCTATTGAAAGGGCTTCTTTCCTAAGTGGGATCTTTGATGTTTGTCAAGGCTCGAGCTCCAGCTGAAACTTTTCCCACAATGCGAACATTTATAAGGTTTCTCTCCTGTGTGAACCCTCTGATGTCTATTAAAGTTTGATCTCTGAATGAAACTTTTCTCACAGATGGGACATTTATAGGGTTTCTCTCCCGTGTGGATTTTCTCGTGGTGGCGCAATCCTGAGAAGTCACTGAAGCCTTTCCCACAGTAGTCACATTTACAGGGCTTCTCTCCTGTGTGAGTTCTCTGATGCTTCACAAAGTCTGAACTCCGCAGAAAGGCTTTTTTGCAGATGGTGCACTGAAAGTATGTCTCTCCGGTGTGAGTTCTTTGGTGAAAAACAAGCTGAGAATTCCTATAAAAGGTCTTCCCACACTCCCTGCAGGTGGGGAGCTTCTGGGCCATGGGGGCTCTTGGCTGCCCCTTCTGGGAGGTCTCTCTCTTCTCCTCAAGCCACATGGTGGACATTTCTCCTGAATGAGGATTAGGCAAATGCTGACCTAGTTGTTTCTCAGAAATCCTTTCTTGAGGAGAGAGCTGTTCCCTTGTTCCCTCATCCTGAATGTTTTGCAGAGCCCCAGGGAGATTCTCTCCTTCTCCAAAGCATCCTGGCTCATCCTCACTGAAGAAGCCCCTCAAGGAAGCCTGAGAAGGAACTTCTCCTGAAGCTTGACAGGAAGCATGCAGGAGCTCCTGGTCCCTGTGATTCTCCAAATTTAGATTCTCCTTGTCATTCTCTTGTCTATCTCCTAAAAGAAGAAAGAAGATTTGAAATGGTTCAAGTGCTATGCCCTGTTTTCTAACTCATATGTCAAAGAGAGGGTCATCATAAAACATTCATTTTCTTTTTTTTTTTTTTTTTTTAGGGCATTAGTAAATGAGGAAGAAAACTACCATACGGCCCAAATGCTCAAACTTACTTCCCCTGTCCTGGGTTCAAGGCTAAATGGTTCAGCTCTGGAGCTGAGGATTTTTAAACAACACAGGAGTACTCATAAAGTGATCACTCCATAAAAAAAGCCACAGGTATTTCTTAAGGACCAGGAAAAAAGTATATTATAGGCAACTACTGCTTTTAAAATGATTTTTATCTGATTATATATAAAATATAAATATGGTAACTAAAAAAAAACTGAAGAGAGAGAAATATGTACAGAAGAAAACCAAATCCGCCTCAATCTTACTACCCAGAGATAACAACTATGAGCATACATTTCCTTTCAGTCTTTTTAATTTAACCTATATGTATGCAGGTATATGCTATTTTCTGACATAATTTGTGTCATATTGTACATATAGTTCTATATCCAGCTATGTAGCATTTAATTGTGAATGGTGGCATTAATCAATGTAATATAGAGTCTCCCTCTCCCATTCAGTAAGACGCCCAAAATTTGTGAAATGCACATGTCATTTTACCACAGCTGCAATGCAGCAAGGCTGTACTATAAAAGCGAATCCCTTGATCTGTGCTTGAATCTAGTATTTACATGCCCTTTATTAAATCACACTAGCAATTGGAAGTTTGTTTTTCTCATCGTAACTTGGGTTTTTGGTTATACTAGTTAATGATGCAAATAGAACATTTTTATTTTGGTGGTAGGATTTTCAACTTTTATAAATTATTTTAACTATATAGATCTAAAGATGCCATTTACCTTTCTCTTTCATTTATTAGTGTCTTTTCAATTGTCTGCCAGGGATTTAGACATCTTCTAGAGAGCTAGATCTGAACTTGTTAAATCAAAAAGCCTTAGAATGTCCCTGAATCTAAAAATAAAATAAAATAAAATAAAAGCCTTAGAATATATTCCTCTCAAATGGCAAAGGTACTTTGTCTTGTTTTTAAAAAAGCCTTTATAAATATCATTTTAAAGAGCTGAGTAATGGCCCATCAAGAAGATGTCATAATAAACATATAATTTGTTCCCCTACCATGGAAATCTAATTTGCTTATTGTGTTTTTGCTACTGTAAATAATGCTGTGATCAGCAGTTTTCTTCATAAGTTTTTGCCCACATTTCTCATCAATACCTCAAAGGAATTTCTCAAAGTAGAATTACTATGTCAACAGGCATAAATATTAAGGCTCTTCATACCTACTGGCAACCCAACTTCCAGAACAACTCTGCCATCCTCTCATATGTGAAACTGGGCAGAGGGGGAAGTGGGTATTCAATACTTAAATATTGAATATTTTTAAGCATATGCCATTTAGATGGATGAAAAATGGTTTTTCATTGTTTTAAATTTTGATTCTTAAGTTATGAAAGGATGAATCTTTATCACATTTATGAGCTATTTTTCACACTCGAAGACTGCTGCCCATATTTTACTGGGAAAGTACATTTTTCTTATCAACTTTCTTTAACTCTTTCTATATCAACAAAAATAATCATTTATCTGTCATGTTCCTGAAAACTTTTTTTTTTTTTTTTGAGTCGGAGTTTTGCTCTGTCACCCAGGCTGGAGTGCAATGGCGTGGTCTCAGCTCACTGCAACCTCTGCCTCCCGGGTTCCGGCAATTCTCCTGCCTCAGCCTCCCAAGTAGCTGGGATTACAGGTGCCCGCCACTATGCCCAGCTAATTTTTGTAATGTAGTTAGATGGGTTTCACCATGTTGGCCAGGCTGGTCTCGACCTCCTGACCTCAAATGATCCGCCCGCCTCAGCCTCCCAAAGTGCTGGGATTACAGGCGTGAGTCACCGCGCCGGCCTGCTCATGCTAAATTCTTATACAGACCAGCATCTCTTTTCTAGGCTCCCTTTTCTGTTCCATTGATCTGTGCATCTATGTTTATATCAGAATCACGCTATTTTAATGATTTTTTTACCTTTACAATACAACAGACTTAATATTTTCAGATCTAATATTCATGAAACATTCTTCTTTCAAAACGTTTTTTTAAAGCTATTCTTGCATGTTATATTCTTCCAGATAACTAAAAACGTTAATTCTTTGGATTTTTATTAGCAGGGTAAGTATATGGCTTTTTGAGACTGCCCCCTGCTGACCTGTTTTAACTAGGAGCTGTTCTTCCACATGGTCAACTATAACAGCATATTCACTCTCTACATTGACTTTGCCCCTGATCTGAGTCCAGATCTGGTAAACTGGCAAAGTGTTGTATTTTTCAAACCAGGCCTTTCCCATCTGGTTACTGTGACTTCCACAATTATTCAAGGTCTCTTCCCTGGACAGCTGGACTCCTGCATTGGCTTCCTGCAGACTTCTCTCCTCCAAGTGTTCCCTTCCTATCTGTCCTACACGTTGCTGCCAGATTCATCTTCCTAAACCTCTTTCCACATATCTTCTTCTTTTTTTTTTTTTTTGAGACAGAGTTTCATTCTTGTTGCCCAGGCTGGAGTGCAATGGCGCGGTCTCGGCTCACTGCAACCTCCACTTCCTAGGTTCAAGCGATTCTCCTGCCTCAGCCCCCCAGGTAGCTGGGATTACAGGTGCTCACCACCATGCCTGGTTTTTTGTTTTGCTTTGTTTTGTTTTTGCATTTTTTGTAGAGACACGAACCTATAATAGCTTTTTTTTTTTTTTTTTTGCCTGTCAAGGCAGGATGACCCTTGTAGACTCCTCACATCTGGTTAAAGGCGGTATCTAATGGGACCATGTCAGCAGAGGTGGGATGAAGGAAAAACAAACAAACACAAAACGAGTAGGAATATAGTGAGCTATATATTGCAAATAAGATCAGACTACTAGGAGCTATATGGGAAATCTCTGTAGCTTCCATTCAATTCTACTATGAACCCAAAACTCCTCTTAAATTCTGTCAAAAAAAAATCCTACTGCAACAACCTCCAAAGCAATATTTTCAACCTTTTCTGACTACAACCCACAATAAGTTCTATGGACTAAACTGTGATCCCCCCAAAATTCATATGTTGAAACCCTAGCCCCCAGTATGATGGTATTTGGAGATGGGGCCTGGGGCCTTTGGGAGGGATTAGGTCTAGATGAGGTCCTAAGGGTGGAGTCCTCATGATGGGATTAGTTTCCTGTCTCCTCCTCCCCCTCTCTCACCTCCCCCTCTCCCAGTCTCTCCCTTCCTCTTCGCCTCTCCTCTCCCCAGCCCCCCTCTCTGCTATGTGAAGAAGACACAGCAAGAAAAGCGAGGTCAGCAAACCATGCTGGCACCCTGATCTTGGACTTCCCAACCTCCAGAAATGTGAGAAATAAACGTTTGTTGTTTAAGCAACTTAGTCTATGGTATTTTGTTACAGCAGCCCAAGCTAAGGCAGTAATCAATATATTTATATTGAAACAGTACATGCACACATATTTTAAACAAATATTTCCTGAAACACTACCCACCCCTACATCTGATACTTCCTCTTCAATCTTATTGTTGCTTTTTTTTTTTTAACGCTGGTTGTAACTCTATCAAATGATTTCACAACTCACTAATTGGTTATGCAATGCAGTTTGAAAAATTCTCTTCCAGAAGAAATTCTTGTGAAACAGCCTGATAAATATGTTGCGTAAAATTAAAATCAAATATCTCAGCTAATGATTGCTCTCTCTGTCGTATATTAGCAAAAGAAAATAATTAATTAGATGCCACTGGGGAGAAAGAATGGCTTGCCCTATAATTCCCATCCTTGGTCCTCTTCTTCCTCTAAGGTTCTTGGATTTACTATATATATAAAAGTGTGTGTATGTGTGTGTGTATGTGTGTGTGTAGGTTTTGCAGTTAGTTTTTACATAACTTCAATGTTTCAGAAAAAGTGTAGAAAGCAAAGAATGAACATTTTACAAGATAACAAGTTCAGATTTCTTCTTCCCTAGTCTTAAATAAATTATTTATATGAAGTATTTGTTGATGCTGCTGTTTTAAGAAATGTTAGGTGCATAGGGATTAGATAAAACATTTTTTTCGCCGGGCGCGGTGGCTCACGCTTGTAATCCCAGCACTTTGGGAGGCCGAGGCGGGCGGATCACGAGGTTAGGAGATCGAGACCACAGTGAAACCCCATCTCTACTAAAGATACAAAAAATTAGCCGGGCGTGGTGGCGGGCGCCTGTAGTCCCAGCTACTCGGAGAGGCTGAGGCAGGAGAATGGCGTGAACCCGGGAGGCGGAGCTTGCAGTGAGCCGAGATTGCGCCACTACACTCCAGCCTGGGCGACCGACAGAGCAAGACTCCATCTCAAAAAAAAAAAAAACAAAACAAAACAAAAAACATTTTTTTCTGTTTGTTTTATGTCTAGATACTCTAACTTCTTGCTAGGAAGGGTAATAATGGCTGCTACATAATCCTTTGCAATGAAATTCTACTCTATTTGTATTGGTCTCAATTTGCGCAAATCTTAATTCTTTCTGAGAAAGAAAGCTACAACAACAGACAAGATTAAAGGCAGCAGGTCTGACATGTGGTCTTCCTTCCACAGTTAAATATGTGTCAACAGCCCTATAGCCAGAGATAAGCAGACTCAATCTCAATAGTTAAATCAAACCAGTCAGATCATGGCTAGTTATAACCAACGTAACAGAATATTGTGCCTCCTCTGACCTCCTTCACCACCTCCAATTTAATGACAGGCAGTCAGAAATGATTCCAGACCAATGAACGATTACTCACCTATGCAGGTGGGTCTTGGGATCTTCTCATTGACATGAAGGTATAGTCCTGCCAGCTCTTCCCCATATTCTATTGAATTAGTCAGGTCAGATTTGGAATGGGAAATGCCTGCTATAGAGAGAAAGATGTATGGTGGGCCTGGATGAATGGGGAAGACTGGGAGCTCAAGCTGTGTCTTTCAAAGGAGAACCCTACGCATGAGGGAAAATATGAAGGCTCTGGACACTTGCAGAAACTCACCTTAGAACAGCATGTGGAGCTTGTAAGACACCAGTACTCACAGAATGACCTTGACAGATGGTAAAGGCCATGAAAACAAGAGTCTAGGCAGGTGGACAGAAAGGTCTGTAGACTACCTGGCAGGCTGGTGTGAGAATCATGATGGGGATCCCACCAATGGTTGGTTGACAAGTGTGGTTTAGTAGAAAAGAGCATGGACTCAGAGCCAGCCACAACTGAGTTCCATTGTAACTCAGCCCACTTAGGAGCTATGTGGCAGTGGGTAAGTATTTGATCTAACACTCACTTTCATCAGGCTTAAAATGAGAATACCATCATCAATTTCACAGATTAAAGAAGTTACTCCGTGCAATGTACCCACAAACAGTTCCCGGCACACTGAATACTTTCAATACAAGGAAGTTCTTACTGTAATTCTGCTAGCTCCAACTTGCCCCAGTTCCCAACTGTGTCCCTAACGATTTCCTTCACCTGGCGATTTTCAGTTCAGCAGATGTCTCTATAAGTGCATGGAAAATGCCTCACAGTTTTCCAGTCCTTCTACCTCCTTCCATCAGGCTAACCCACGCCGCCCTCACCTCCTGAGACCATTTTCCCATAGGTCTCCAGCATGAGATCCCAGTATTGCTCCTTTTGAGTGGAATCCAGGTGTCTCCACTGTTCCTGGAAAAAAAAAAAAAAAAAATACAATACCATGACTCCAGTGAAGGTGTTTGAACCTGCCTTCCCTGCCTAAAGGAAAGCTGAGAAGAAAGAAACGTGCCGTAGGATCCTGGCCATCACAAGACCTGAGAAATTCCAGCAGAGTGGTTCAAGGGACAAAGAGGCCAAAGGGAAAACAACAGTCCCTATATCAGTGTTTCTTTCCTTGGTGAGAAAACATCTAGGCTTTACATTCTGCACCTTTTCAGGTGAATTATTTAAAAGTGGAGAACATACAGAGGGCAGGAGGCTTTTCCATACTATTTGTTTTTATTTGGGTTTTTTTTGTTTGTTTTTTTTTTTTAGATGGAATCTCACTCTGTCTCCCTGGCTGGAGTGCAGTGGAGCGATCTCTGCTCACTGCAACCTCCACCTCCCAGGTTCAAGTGATTCTCCTGCCTCAGTTTCCCGAGTAAGCTGGGACTATAGGCACATGCCACCACACCTGGCTAATTTTTATATTTTTAGTAGAGATGGGGTTTCACCATCAGGATGGTCTCGATCTCCTGACCTCGTGATCCGCCCACCTCAGCCTCCTAAAGTGCTGGGATTACAGGTGTGAGCCACCTCGCCTGGCCGGTACTATTTGTTTTTGTTTTTAACTCAAGTGCTTGTACTAGAGGTCTTTGAAGAGGAAGAGCCTGATGGTCCCACTATTTAATAAAAATCAGGAAATTCAAAAAGCAAAAGAAAGAAGTTAAAAAGGAATCTGTTGGAAAAGCAAGTGCAAATCAGTGAGATGTAGTTAAGAGTCAACTGCATTGTAAGCTTTACCCTGAAACAAAGATGGGTATATTCAGAGAAGAGAGAGATGTTATAGCCATACTTGAAATATCTCATAGTTCTGCATTTAGAGTCTAACATTAAATCAGTTTTCTTCCCAGAGAGTGGAAAACTGGTAGGTTCTCTGGAGCAAGGTGTCCCAATCTCCAAAAGAAGCCCTGCTTTTCCTATGAAATGACAGACTAGAGACTCAAAACTGGGAATACCATATAGCTAGGGTCTGCTTTCATGAATTCAAATTTCAGTCTTCCACCAAGAAGCTGACTATTAGAAACTCAGATTGTATAGCAGAGGGATTAGCAGCCCATTTTTTGGAGTCAGACATACTGAGTTTTAAGTCCCAACCTTGCCACTTTCTAGCTGTGTGACCTTGAGCAAGTTATTTAACCTTCCGGAGTTTCAGGCCTTATCTAATGATGGCACTGAACTCAAAAAAGTGTTGGGAGGTTTGAGATAAATAATGCAAGTATCACCTGTTTTCATAGCACACTGTACTTTTTTATTTATAGCATTTATCCATTTATTAAATATTTATGTGTATGTACAAATGTATATGCACACATGTAAGTATTTGATTAACTGTTGCCTCTACTAGCAATGTAAGCTCCATGAGAAAAGGACTGTGTTGTACTCTCCATTGTATAATACCTTCCCAGTTCCCAAGACCCTGTCCAGGACAGAAGAGGCACTTGATATATGTTACCAGGGTGAAATAAAGCCCTTAGCAAATAGGTCCTCAGTAGATAATATATATTATTACCATCACATGCAGTCTCCCAGTCTCACCCCAAGGGTTTGCAGAGAGAATTAAGGGATTCTGCACACTTTCAGAAACCCCAAAGTGGATAGACATGAATAGCCAGGCTTCAGGGAACAGAAATGAGGAGAGGAATTACAAAGTCATCCTCCTACTGTATACAATATACTATTCGGGGAAGGCACCCTCTGATATGGTTTGGCTCTGTGTCCCCACCCAAATCTCATCTTGTAGCTCCCATAATTCCCACGTATTGTGAGAGGGACCTGGTGGGAGATAAAACCAAGTGGGCGGTTCTTTCCTATGCTGTTCTCATGATAGTGAATAAGATAACATCCGATGGCTTTAAAAATGGGAGTGTGCCTGCACAAGCTCTCTTTGCCTGCCGCCATCCTCGAAAGATGTGACTTGCTCCTCCTTGCCTTCCACCATGATTGTGAGGCCTCCCCAGCCATATGGAATTGTAAGTCCAATTAAACCTTTTTCTTTTGTAAACTGCCCATTCTCAGGTATGTCTTTATCAGCAGTGTGAAAACGGACTAAGACACTCTCAGTCCTAAGTCAAGTCTGCTCACCAGCACATCAAAGGGAAGTGGAAATGGCTCAAGGAGAAAAGAGATACCAAAAACTGTTCAATTAGCAGGTGCTAAGCCAAACACACAAACGAAAGAGGGTTTGGACTTTTTTGGGTGGGAAGGATAAGAAGCTGAAAAGCGACCTCAATATACTTAATTACATAGTCAACTATTAACTATAACCACATTTTTAATGTGAATTTTAATTTAATTTTTTAATTTTTAAAGTATAAACAGCTAGCAGCTTATTCGGTTAATCTTCTGTGAATGCAGCTATTTTAACAACCTCCTGAAAATAATCACTTGAGCAAATATTGCTGAATACAGGAGTTCTTAGTCTTTGTGGTCGGAACACATGGACCCTGGCTTCAGTGCTAGCAAAGAAAAGGATGCACATGCCAAGCACAGTAATATCTGTCTGGCTGCCTGGCTTGCTGACACAGGATCTATTCCATGAACACCAGAACAGTAACTACCAAGAAGAGTACAAGGCAGAAAAGGACACAGCCACCAAAACCCCCAAGGGTCAAAATCAGCTCATTCAAAAACCAGAAAAGTTGCTTCAGGAGCACTAACAGGGTACCTCCAGCTTAAAGACACAAATTTACTCAAGGAACTGCCAAGAAGCCGGGTACATTCGAATAAAACCTCCTACTGAAGAGGCAAGATGCCAGTGGCAGCCAGCTTGCCTTTTTCTCATATGCAGAAGAGACGGAAAAACCTAACTTTCTATCCTGAAAGACAGACACAAGGGATTTGATGGGAAAATTCTATTTTTGTGTGGAACTGGCACCATCTTGTGGGTTTATAAGGTATTACAACTGACTTGCACTGAGTTACACGCTGTTCCTTTCCTTTAAGTCTGAAAACAGAGGAAGGTGAGTAAATGTACTGCTGGAGTCTATGTGAGGTTCCAACTGAGTCATGGTTTCTACTAATGAAATAACTCCTGTGTACTGGTAGTAATACCATATCATTATTCTGGCATTATTTATGAAGTTCTTCACTTATTTAAGAGATTAGAGGGAGTGATTAATTTAAAAATTCCTTTTACTTCCAAAGGATTCCATTAAATATCAAAGTCTTTCTGATGCAAATAACTGCTGTTAGTTTGGAGGGAATATTCAGATTGGGTAGGGACAACTTTCGTTCATTTGACTTAAATGGTTGCTAACTAGTTATCATCTGAAGGTAAGGAAATACAGACACACACATATATGTAAATACGGTTGTAAAAAACAAATTGGTGCTGATGAGCATTTTAAATCTTTTGACTTTAAGTTATCCAGAACAGGTGAGGATACTCTGTACCTACTATAGGAACAACAATAATCCTCCAAGCCTGGTTGACATATTCCACAGAACACCCAAATCTTTTTCACCAAGCAACATCTTGCTTAACAATTTGGTTTCCGGGCACCTTGAAAGCAGGCAGAAGGGTACCTTTGATTCACTAAAAAGATATTTCTCTCCCCTGCCACCTCCCCATCCACCTTCCCCCAGAGTAAACTATGAAATTGGTATTCTAGTTTTTATATATCTGAGCCTGGAGAGCTGAAGTTCAGACCCTGGTCTGAAACACAGCATTACCTACTGCCTTCTCTATTTTCATCTTCACTCTACAGCAGATTGCAAGGCAAGTCCCAAGAGGAGTTCCCTCAACGTTTTAAATGTTTTAATTAAGATGTATAGGTTCGTGAAAAAAAAAATTTTTACAAAATTCAACTTTTCAAAATTGTTAACTACATATCAACACAAATCTGTCCCAGAGACTTCTATGTACAGCAAAAATGAAGTATTAGGAACTGTTGAATTTACCTTCTGCCTGAAACAACTAAAAATGGGACAAAATGATGAAACAATAGTTTTCAGACATTGCACATTACACAAGCAGAGCAGAACAAGATCCCTCAAAGTGGGAAAGCAAATTCAGTGAGCTCTAGTTATCCAAACTTACTGCCTAGACAGAGGATCCAGGCAGCAGCCCAAGAAGGGGAAACCCAGGCTGAGCCAGGCAGCCTCCCTGAGTTGAGCAGAAGGAGCTCAGAGTCTGGAAATGCCAAGATGCTTAGAGTCAACAGGGTAGAAAAATCGGAGAGAAGGAAACTGCATAAAGAGAAAGCTCCAGAGATCTACAGAGCGTCCCTGCAAAGTCTGGAAAATAACTACCCAAAAGAATCAGAGGGAACAACCCCGTGAGTTCACACAGTGCTGGAAACAGTTTGTATTTCCACCAGGCAGAGTGGAAAACCTGGTATATGAAGGGGCATCAGATTACTCAGAATACTCAGAAGGGAAATGCCTTAGCATGGAAAAAATAATACTAGACTAAATGATTCTCTGGTGCCATGTAACAAACTGTGTGCAAATAACTGCACCCCATAGCAAAGTTCAAGAACATTTATAGTAATACAAAAATATACAGCACCCCACCAGTGTCAGATACCCAATCAAAGATTACCAGGCACGGGCAACATAGTAAGACACAAAAAAATTTAAAAATTAGCCAAGCAGGCCAGGCATGGTGGCTCACGCTGTAATCCCAGCACTTTGGGAGGCCCAGCTGGGCGGATCACTTGAGGTCAGGAGTTTGAGACCAGCCTGGTCAACATGGTGAAACCCCATCTCTACTAAAAATACAAAAATTAGTCGGGTGTGGTGGCACACGCCTGTAATCCCAGCTACTCAGGAGACTGAGGCAGGAGAATTGCTTGAACCAAGGAGTCAGAGGTTGTAGTGAGCTGAGATCACGCCACTGCACTCCAGCCTAGGCAATACAGCAAGACCCTGTCTCAAAAAAAAAAAAAAAAAATTAGCCAAGCATTGTGGCACATGCCTGTAGTTCTAGCTACTCAGGAGGCTGAGGCAGGAGGATGGCTTGAGCCCAGGAGGTCAAGGCTGCAGTGAGCTATGACTGCACCACTGCACTCCAGCCTGGGAGACAAAGTGAAACCCTGTCTCAAAACAAACAAATGAAAAAGACAAAGATTACCAGGCATACAAAGAAGCAGGAAAATACATCTCATAATGAGAATAATCATTGATCAAAATTGACCCGGAACCAATACAGGTAGTAATCAGTAGATAAGGATATTAATACAAATATAACTATATTCCATATGTTCAAGAAGCTAGAGAAAAAAACTGAACATATTAAGTATAGTCACAAAGGATATAAAGCCCCAAATCAAACTTCTAGAGGTGAAAAATACATCTAAAATGAAAAATATACTGGAAGAGATTAACAGCAGATTAGATGCTGTGAGATGAAAAGACTAATGAACTTGAAGACATCAAAATAGAAACTGTCCTAAATGAAACACCAAGCCTTCAAAAACAGAATGAAAAAATACTGGATGAGATTAACAGCAGATCAGAGACTATAAAAGAAAAGATTAATGAACTTGAAGACATACAGAAATTGTCCAAAATAAAACACCAAGACTTCAAAAACAGAAAAAAAATCAGTAAGCTGTGGGACAACTTGAAGAGCTCTGATACCTGTATATACATTATCATTATACACATTCCACAGGTATTATTTCCCAAGTCCTTAAAGGAGAGGAGAAATAAGCGAGACAGAAAAAAAATGCTTTAGAAATAATGGCCAAAAATTTTCCAAGTTTAGTGAAAACCATACACCCACAGATCTAAGAAACTCAATGAATCCCAATTAAATGAAATGTGAAAATGACTCCAAGGCACATCAAAATCAAATTGTTTTAAAAAATGAGAATACACTGAAATAAGCAAATACATATGTATATATATACACATTATATGCATAAGAACAAAGATAAGAGTACATTTGGCATGATTCTGTTTTTACAAAACTCTAGAAAAAGTAAACTAACATATGGTGACAGCAGATCAGAGGTTTCCTCAGGATGGGGAATGGGGTGAAGAGAGGCAGGAGGACGAGATTATAAAAGGTAAAAAGTTTCCTTTTCATCACTTTTGTACCTCAGCTCACCTGAGGTGCTGCTGGGAGCAGTGAGGCTCCGAGGTCCTGGTCTCTGATCAGCCTTTCCTCCAGTGGGGCAGGCTGGGAGGCAGCCAGGGCTGAAGTGAGGAGAAGAAGTTTTCAGAATCTGGATGTCTGCTTTAACCACTCCCCAGAGGGCGCAGACAACCATCTTCACAAATCAGAACAATACCTATACTGCCATCTATATTTCAAGACTTGTGTTTATCTCCCTGACAAACTCCAACCCCCTCCAACCTTCCAGTCTCACCCGTATGTTCTCCCACCTCCTTCCTCAGAGCCAAAATCCAAATGGTCTGGCCCAGTCATAAAGCAGTTTAAAACACAGACTTTGACTCTCCAAACAAGAGCGGTTTATTTAGGTCTAACCTGTTTGCAAACCACTCAGGGATACCCCAATCTGAGCAGCATACCATTTCAACTCACTTAGGCCTACTAATCACAATCCCAAAATCTCTCCAAGAGAACACCACACAGCACCATCCTCACCTAGTTCTGCTTCTGTGTCAGATTCCTCTTTCACGATGTGGCTCAGAAGCTCCCCAGGCCCTGAGGATGAATTCTCAAGTCCCAACTCCTGAGGCACCACTTCAAGATGGGGCTCCACTTCCCCCACCTGGCAGCTTGGAGATTCCATCTTCTCTGATAAGATGTCCTGTCCTAGAACCTGGATACTGATCTAGAGACCATATATTAATTAGTAATTACTGAAGAATCCAGAGTAAGGATCTCTAAAAGATACAAAGCTTACCCTCTACAATAGATCATAAGACAATTTCTAAGGATGTAGAGAAAGAAAAAACCAACTTTTATTTCTTGTCCAGCAGGAACCAGGGAAAGAAACATCCCAAAAGACACCAAAAGCTGAGGCCCGAACCAGGTGTGGGAGACCTTCAAGACATGCCACTAATTAATGTGCCTCTACTGGATATGCGCCACCAATGAAAACTCAGGCATCTTTTGAATAACTTCTCAAACATTCTAGTCTAAAGGTGGAATGTGCTGGGAGACTTTACCCTCAATCCTCAATAGCTAAAAAGTGTTGAGAGTCAGAGTGTTAGAATTAGGTGAGGTATGGGGGAACCCAGCTGTGGTATAACAAGAAATACACATTTAATCTTTGTCCCCAGTTCCCGCAGAGCTCCTAAAACTCTGGTAATTTCCTGAGTGACAGAGGTGAAAGAAGAGGCTTTGTTATTCATAATGAGCCCTTCTCAAGCACACCTGAGTTTATGCTAGGCTCCTACATAGCTTCAGGATGCGCGCTGGTTGCCAGAGGAACCAACCTTGAGATTAAAAGGCTGGAACTTTCAGTCTCTCCACCCAGCTTCTGAGGAGGGGAGGGCAGCTAGAGATACTCAATCACCAATGGCAAATGACTATATCAAGTGTGTCAAAGTAGTGAAGCCTCCATAAAAATCCCTAAACCATTGAGGTTCAGGAAGCTTCCAGGCTGGTGACCTCATGGAGGTACTGGTAACGTAGCATGCTAGGAGAGGCATGGAAGCCCCACGCCCTTTCCCCCACACCTTGCTCTACGCAGCTCTTCTCTCGGGCTGTTAGTGAGTTGTATCCTTTACAGTAAGTCAGTAACAGGAAGTAAAATCCTTCCCTGAGTTCTGTGAGTCATTCTAACTAATTTTCAAACTTGAAGAGATTGTGGGAACCTCTGAATTTAGAGCCAATTTGTCAGAAGTACAGGTGGCCCCTGGGACTTGTGACTGGCATCTGAGAACAGGAGCAGTCTTGGATTGAGCCCTGAACCTCCACAGTTAGCTTCAGAAATGAATTGATGGACACTCTTCTGGTGTTAGAGAATCAGAGAATTGGCCATTGGTGTGAAAAGCCCCACCCATTTGGTGTCATAAGTGGTATCAGAAAAAAGACAATACACCTGATGGGACCAGAGAGGAGCCCTGTGTTTCACTCGCAGATCATAATACCCTCTGCTTACCCATTGCCACAGTCTCTGGGGGTCCCCCTTCAAGCTTTCCACAAGGGTCACTGCCTCTTCTCCACTTCCTGGACACTGTTTCCGCACCCACATCTGGATCTCCCCAGGCAGGATGGTCAGAAACTGCTCCAACATGAGGATCTCTAGGATCTGCTCTTTGGTGTGAACCTCTGGCTGTAGCCACTGGAAACAGAGCTTCCGAAGTTGCTTCAAGGTCTCATGAGGCCCAGACATCACCTGGTAACGGAACTGCCTGAAAAGCTGGCGTGCGGTCTCAGGGCTGGAGAGTTCCTCTTGAAGGGCAGCATCTGATTCTGAGAACTGGGAGTCCTCGGCCTTCGCCAGTGATGGCAGCAGGCCTAGGGCCTGCCCCAAGTCAACGGGCATTGTCCAGCCTGGCAAGTCCTTTTAAGTAAAGTGCTTCTGAAGTGGAATTGTCTCCGGAAAGAACTAGGTCTTCGCCAGGACACTAAAAAGGGAATGAGATTGAGTGCTACACAGAGGAAGGGGACACATTTGCAGAAAGAACAAATTCATACGCCCTATCCGAGAAGCCTCGGGGTCAACTATGGAGCTTTTGAAATTGCTCAATGGATACACGATTCTATTTTGAAAGATTATAAACTTGAAGCCACAAAGCAAACTACTGATACTGTATCTAAATAGCCACCATTTCCCTGCCCATTTTATAATGTTCTTTCTTGGTCTTCAAATGTCCAGACAAAATGTAGAATAAAATGCACCATATGAAACATTTTCACTATAGGTTTCCAGGTAAACGGCTCTTCTACAAAACACTTCTACATCTTCATCTATATATCTGCATACTAAAAAATAAAGCTGGAAAAAGATATTAATGCCCTAGGAATAAAAGCTAATGCCTACATGCTTCCGTAATAAATAGGAGATTAAAGAGAACAAATTAAGTCTTCCCAAAAAGGTGTAATGAAATTTCCAAGAGACATCTTTTGAGTGCCATATTGAAATAGGTCTATTTGAGAATTTATGAAAAAAACAAGTGTCATACCCGACACTTTCAACCTTGGGGTTAAAGAGGGTTGAGAAGGCCGGGCGTGGTGGCTCATGCCTGTAATCCTAGCACTTTGGGAGGCTGAGGTGGGCGGATCACGAGGTCAGGAGATCGAGACCATCCTGGTTAACATGGTGAAACCCCGTCTCTACTAAAAAAAATACAAAAAATTAGCCGGGCGTGGTGGTGGGTGCCTGTGGTCCCAGCTATTTGGGAGGCTGAGGCAGAAGAATGGCGTGAACCCGGGAGGCGGAGCTTGCAGTGAGCCAAGATCACACCACTGCACTCCAGCCTGGGGGACAGAGAGACTCTGTCTCACAAAAAAGAAAAAAAAAAGAGGATTGAGAAGACTACCTTGAAAATACTCCTATGGTGTTGATGTAAATAATCACTATTTTATGTGAATGGTATCAAAATTTAGCAGATCATAACTAAGTAAAAAGAGAAATACTAAATGGCAAATAATATTTTTTAAAAAGGATCATCCACTATTTCTAGTTAACTTTCTTGCAAGTAATCATAATATAGGATTATTGGGTACATCCTTAAATGTTATGAAGAATTTGGTGGTCATCATTTCTCCCTAAGACTCATCACAGCAAGTTTTAAAAAAAGATACCCCACCACTTGAGGATCTGGCTTAATCAGAGATCAGTACAATACTCGAGCTTTTTGTAGCTGCTTATTTCTTAAGGTGTAGGAAACAATGTCTTCATCCTTACTGTTTCACCAAAATAATTTATCCGACATTGGAAAATCATTTAAAAACTAAAAAAGAAATACCAATTTTTTTCAAGGGCCCAAGAAAGGAAAGAGCAAGGTCAAAAGAACTACAGTTAACCTTCGAATAATGCGGGAGATGGGGCGCCAGCCCCCACACAGTAGAAAATCCATATATAATTTCTGATTCCCCAAAAGCTTAGCCGCCTATTGACTGATGCCTTAAATGGTTGATTAACATACATTTTGCATGTTACTGTATTTTTGTGATAAAGTAAGTTAGAGAAAATATTATTAAGAAAATTATAAAGAAGAGGCCAGGCATGGTGGCTCACGCCTGTAATCCCAGCACTTTGGGAGGGCGAGGTGGGTGGATCACGAGGTCAGGAGATTGAGACCATCCTGGCTGATATGGTGAAACTCCATCCCTACCAAAAATACAAAAAATTAGCCAGGCGTGGTGGCAGGCGCCTGTAATCCCAGCTACTTGGGAGGCTGAGGCAGGAGAATGGAGTGAACCCAGGAAGTGGAGCTTGCAGTGAGCTGAGATGGTGCCACTGCACTCCAGCCTGGGCGACAGAGCAAGATTCTGTCTCAAAAAAAAGAAAAAGAAAAGAAAATTATAAGGAAGAGACACCACATTTACTATTCACTAAGTGGAAGTCAATCACCATAAAGGTCGTCACATCACCTTCATCATCTTCACACTGAGTAGCGTGAAGAGGACAAGGAACAGGAGGAGGAGAAGGAAGGGTTGGTCTTGCAGTCTCAGGAGTCACAGAGGCAGATGAAAATCTTTGTATAAATAGACCCTTGCAGTTCAACCCAGTGTTGTTTAATTAAGGGTCAACTGTAATCCAATACCAAATGTTTTTTGTGTGGTCCTCATTAAATTTATTTTTTGCTTAAAAAGAAACCCAGATCCAGGCGCACTGGCTCATGCCTGTAATCCCAGCACTTTGGGAGTCCAAGGCTGGTGGATCACTTGATGTCAGGAGTTCGAGACCAGCCCAGCCAACATAGCGAAACCCTCTACTAAAAATACAAAAATTAGCCGGGCGTGGTGGTGCACGCCTGTAATTCCAGCTATGAGGGAGGCTGAGTGAAGCAGGAGAATTGCTTGAACCCAGGGGGCAGAGGTTGCAGTGAGCCAAGATCACACCACTGCAAGAAAAAAAAAAAACCCAGGCCAGGCGTGGTGGCTCACGCCTGCAATCCCAGCACTTTGGAAGCCCTATGCGGGAGGACCACCTGTGGTCAGAGTTCAAGACCAGCCTGGCCAACGTGGTAAAATCCCATCTCTACTAAAAGTACAAAAATTAGCTGGGCATGGTGGTGCACACCTGTAATCCCAGCTACTCAGGAGGCTGAGGCAGGAGAACATCCTGAACCTGGAGATGGAAGTTGCAGTAAGTCAAGATCATATCACTGCACTCCAGCCTGGGCAACAGAGGGAGACTCCGTCTCAAAAAAAAAAAAAAAAAAAACAGTCAGTAAATACAAAAAATCTGAACACTATCAACCGACTTGCTCTAATTGACATTTTCAGAACACTGGACCCAAGAACTGCAGAGTATACATACAAGTGCAAAAAGAGTATTCATCAAAATAGACTATATGCATAATTTTCAAATGACTGATATCTTAAAGTTAGCTCTAAAACTATTACACAAAGCGGTATTGCTAAAAAGCCATTAAAGCAATACCAAAAAATACTCAAAAACCCAATATCTGATAGAAAAGGAACACAAGAGAAACAAAAACCAGAAAGGTCAAATGGAAAACTTTAGAGCTTCCTGGGTTCGAATATATTCTCTGATCACAGTGCAATTAAATTAGAAATCAATAACAATAACTAGAAAATCTCAATTTATGGAAATTATTAAATAATGCTCTTAACCCATAGTCAAAGAAAAAAATCACAAAGGAAATTAAAATATGTTTTCATACTGAGTGACAATGAAAACAGCATATCAAACCACCTGGAAAGCAGCTAAAGCATTGCCCAGAGGTAAACCTACAGTTTCAAATAACATCTTAAAAAATGAATAAATATATTTTTAAAAATCCCTTGCTTCGTAAATCCAACCTATTTGGCTCAAGAGTTTCAAATAACAAGTGGCAAGATTTTAGATAGCAAGATACCGACCTGTAAACTTACTCCAATTTATCTGTTTCCTAAATTAAGATAGCAGTTTAGACAATATTTAAGAGAAATGACATTTTGGAAAAACTACAGATTTTATAAAATACTTAAATATTTGTTAGTAATATTATACTCCCAGGTAGTGTGTAGGAAAAATGTCTCGATTATTCAAAATTAAATTATAGAGTATTAAAATAATAGAGAGTTTATATTCCGATAACCTCATGAGGAACTGCCATTAGTTATGAAAAAAAATAAGGTTATCTGTTATACCTGTTATTAAACCTTTAACAAATAGAATGAATTTTTAAATGTGCATTCTAGGTGTAATACACACACGTGGTTACATACATGGTTACATATATAAGTAACCATTTGTTAAGCACCTACTACGTATCGGCTCACTATTAGGCTCGGTTCATGTATTTCTAATTCCCGCAATTACCCTGGTGTACAGATCAGGAAACTCCGAGGCTCACAAGTGGCAGCCAGATTAACCCAGGAAGCTCTAAAGCCTTTGCTTTGGGGACAACTGCCAACGTCTCGTGATTTGTGGGAGCGTTTTCTGGTTGTCACAAGCAGCTGGGGGAATTGGCATTTAGTGCTCCAGGCCAGGGCAGCGCTGCTCATTGGATACGTATTCTCCACCATGCGCCCCCCAAATGCCGATTGCACTCTGATGAGAGAGGGGGAGACTCCAGGCATCATCCCATCGGGTTTCCTCTTCCCGAAACTCATTTTCAGCCCTTAGGGGAAGACAGCGGGGAGAAGCCCGTTTTCGGTCCCAGTGCAGAGACCCGGCCGGTCCCGCGGGTGGCAGAGGCGCAGGAACGCAGAGCCGGGACGGGGTTCACACATCCCCCGCACCCAGGGTCTACTCCCAGCCATGGCGGCCCCGGCCCCGCACTCGCCACGTCCCCCGCGCGCTCCCAGACGCATGGGCGCGGGAGCCCGCTGGCCACTCCGCAGCTCCGGGGGGCCCAGCTGAGTCAGGTGCGGACGCAGATAGCGCAGGGCCTGACCCCGAGCGGCCGGAGGCCGGGACCGCCCCGCACGCGCGCTCACCTCCGCCCGCGGCGCCGGCTCCGGGCGCACTTCCGGGAGCTGGGTGGCTGCGCGCGCCTCAGGCGGCAGGCGAACGACGTGCGGCACCGGGCGGAGCTAGGGGCGGGGGCGGAGCGGATACCGAAGCTCCTATTGGCCGTCGGGGACGCCCCGCCTCTCTCTGGCGCTTCGGCCCAGGAGCCTCCGCCGACAGGGCAGTACGGTTGCCGAGCCAACGCCATCCTCCGTTCTTTTCGTCACTCACTCACTAATCACTGTTCCTGAGTTCCTTCACTTCTCACCCGTCATTTATTGCGCGCCTATTCTGTGCCAGGCACTCGGCCAAGCACTGTGAGGCCTTCAAAGATCATTTCTTTGTCTCTCCCAAACCCTTCCGCCCAGTCCCACACCCGGAGCTGCAACGCTCTGCCATTATCCCTGATTCTTAACCGCCGCCTTTCTCCTCCTTTCCGTTCTTGCCTCACTTGGCCTCCCTGAGACACTTGATTTGCCCCAACCTTCTTCCTCTGTCTTGGTTCTCCCACTCTCATCAGCTCTGCATCCTCTGGGTCCTCTCCCACTTCTCCCCATTCCGTTGGGGCTGGTTGAATCTGGTGCCATCCTCTTTGCACCTGCGTCTCTCTCTCTCTCTCTCTCTCTCTCTCTCTCAACAAATGTCATCCCTAACTCTTCCCTTGTCCTTCCCTTTCCCACACGCCAACAATGGCTGAATCCTCTGATTTGACCTCATTGTCTCTCAGACAACTCACCCTCTCTCCCTTCTCACTACCCCTCCCTCGGCTCAGTTCCACACCATTTGTAATGGCCAAGGCCTTCTTACCCGTTCTCCAGCGTCCAGTGTGGCCGGTTTCCAGGCCATCCTGTGCTGGGCCACGACAGTCAACTTGTGATACTAAGTTGCATTACTGGAAGTATCATGTCAAAGTTTGGGTGTTCCATCTTGGGCAACTGGCAAAGAGGAGAGTATTAAAAAAAAAAGAGCTGCCATCGTGTTCGGAATTGGTGGGTTCTTGGTCTCACTGACTTCAAGAATGAAGCCACGGACCCTCGCAGTGAGTGTTACAGTTCTAAAGGCGGCGTGTCCGGAGTTTGTTCCTTCTGATGTTCGGATGTGTTTGGAGTTTCTTCCTTCTGGTGGGTTCGTGGTCTCGCTGGCTCAGGAGTGAAGCTGCAGACCTTCGCAGTGAGTGTTACAGCTCTTAATCAGGAGTGAAGCTGCAGACCTTCGCAGTGAGTGTTACAGCTCTTAAGGCGGCGCGTCTGGAGTTGTTCGTTCCTCCTGGTGGGCTTATGGTCTCGCTGGCTTCAGGAGTGAAGCTGCAGACCTTCGCGGTGAGTGTTACAGCTCGTAAAAACAGTGTGGACCCAAAGAGTGAGCAGTAGCAAGATTTATTGAAAAGAGTGAAAGAACAAAGTTTCCACAGTGTGGAAGGGGACCCGAGACCGGGTTGCCACTGCTGGCTCGGGCAGCCTGCTTTTATTCTATCTGGCCCCACCCACGTCTTGCTGATTGGTAGAGCCGAGTGGTCTGTTTTGACAGGGCGCTGATTGGTGCGTTTACATGCATAAAGGTTCTCCACCTCCCCATCAGATCAGTTAGATACAGAGTATCGACACAAAGGTTCTCCAAGGCCCCACCAGAGCAGCTAGATACAGAGTGTCGATTGGTGCACTCACAAACCTCGAGCTAGACACGGAGTGCTGATTGGTGTGTTTACAAACCTTGAGCTAGATACAGAGTGCCAATTGGTGTATTTACAATCCTTGAGCAAGACATAAAGGTTCTCCAAGGCCCCACCAGAGCAGCTAGATACAGAGTGTCGATTGGTGCATTCACAGACCCTGAGCTAGACACAGGGTGCTGATTGGTGTATTTGCAATCCCTGAGCTAGACATAGAGGTTCTCCACATCTCCACCAGACTCAGGAGCCCAGCTGGCCTCACCCAGTGGATCCTGCACTGGGGCTGCAGGTGGAGCTGCCTGCCAGTCCCGTGCCACGGGCTCCCACTCCTCAGCCCCTGGGTGGTTGATGGTACTGGGCGCCGTGGAGCAGTGGGTGGTGCTCGTTGGGGAGGCTTGGGCTGCACAGGAGCCCATGGAGGAGGTGGGAGGCTCAGGCATGGCAGGCTGCAGGTCCCGAGCCCTGCCCTGTGGGAACGCAGCTAAGGCCCGGTGAGAAATCGAGTGCAGCGCTGGTGGGCTGGCACTGCTGGGGGACCCAGTACACCCTCCGCAGCCGCTGGCCTGGGTGCTAAGCCCCTCATTGCCCGGGGATGGCAGGGCCAGACGGCTGCTCGGAGTGCGGGGCCCACCAAGCCCACGCCCACCCCGAACTCCAGCTGGCCCGCAAGTGCCGCATGCAGCCCCAGTTCTCGCTCGCGCCTCTCCCTCCACACCTCCCTGCAAGCTGAGGGAGCCAGCTCCAGCCTTGGCCAGCCCAGAAAGGGGCTCCCACAGTGCAGCGGTGGGCTGAAGGGCTCCTCAAGTGCCGCCAAAGTGGGGAGCCCAGGCAGAGGAGGCACCGAGAGTGAGCGAGGGCTGTGAGGACTGCCAGCATGCTGTCACCTCTCACCATGTTCCCCAATAACCTATGGAAATAAAATTAATAATAAAGTTAAGAGCTGTCATTATCATAACATGTCCTATACCTATCCCATGTTTACAAGAATTAAAGATATCTCCTCTGGAGAAATAAAGCTTGATGCGGGGACAGGATTACATCTTCACGTACCTGAAAAATGACCAGTGGAAAAGGGATTCGACATGTTCTCTTAAGTCCCAGGGACTGAACAAGATCCTGTGTGTGAAACTACTGTTTCAGCCTGACATAGGTGGAAGTTTCTAGTCTTTTTTTTTTTTTTTGTATTTTTTGTAGAGATGGGGTTTCACCATGTTTGGCGAGGCTGGTCTCGAACTCCTGACCTCAACTGATCCACCCGCCTCGGCCTCCCAAAGCTCTGGGATTACAGGCATGAGCCATGGCACCTAGCTGGACGTTTCTAACATTCATGTGATTGATGGTGCTGCTTTGAGTTACTGAGGACAGCATGGCTAACCAGGCACATTTAGAGGAACACCTTCATTGGGTGTTGCTTCCAACATCAATGTGCTCTGCTTCTAAGAAAGTCAAGAGATAAGGTGGTTTAGAGGGGAAGATTATAGGAGTTTTATCTTCAATGTGTTCGCTTTTAGCTGATCAGCACCCAAGGAAGAACCATTAATTGGGTTCTGACTCCTTTGTGAATCTGATGGAAGCTAAAACTTTTCCCAAGAAAAATGCACATACACATCTACATACAACACTTTGCACTCAAATTCAGGGAGCTAACACAGCCTTGAAACCCAACCTTGGAACCTACAAAAACCTCAGGTTGAGAACTCTAATCCTGGTAGATGGTTCCTGATATGAAAATGACACTTTGAAGTTTAATAATTTCTTTATAAACTGGCACCTTAGGAAAAGGCATGAACAATTCTTTCGAAACAGGCTGAACAACCAAAATATTTTTTAAAATAGGGAGATATCTACCTCAGCTTAGGAAAGTATGAAAAGGTGTCATCTATTTCTATTATTCACTCACTCATTCAATAAATATTTACCAGATGATGTGCCCAGCACTCTTCCAATAGCTATATATGCAAGAATGAACAAAACACACAAAGTCCCAGCCCTCCCAAGACTTATATTTTATAGGGTGAGCTGCACAATAAATAAATGCACAAGTGGTAATTATAGGTGTTGTGAAGAAAATTACATTGGGGTAAGGAGGAGAGGTAGTGTTAGAGATGGAGTGCAAGTTATATAGGATGGTCTGGGAAGGACTAACAGATAAAACAGCCTTGAATCCAGACCTGAAGTTAATTAAGATGCAAGTCTTGCGTGTGGAACTTCCAGGCAGAGGAAATTGCAAAAGTTTTTGTTGTTGTTGTTTGAGACAGAATCTCGCTCTGTTGCCCAATGTAGTGCCAGAATCTCAGCTCACTGCAACCTCCAACTCCAGGTTTAAGTGATTCTCCTGCCTCAGCCTCCTGAGTAGCTGGGATTACAGGTGCATGCCACCATGCCCAGCTACTTTTTGTATTTTTAGCAGAGACGAGGTTTCATTATGTTGGCCAGGCTGGTCTCAAATTGCTGACCTCAGGTGATCCACCCGCCTCAGTCTCCCAAAGTGCTGGAATTACAGGTGCGAGCCACCAGGCCCACCCATAAATGTTTAGGCCCTGAGACAATGAGTGACAATAAAGAGAAGAGGTATAAAGATCAAGCCCTGGACCACACCAACATATAGGGTCAGGGTAATAAGAAAAATCTATTAAAGGAGAAAGAGACTGAGAAGCCACTGAGGTAGCAGGAAAACAGAGAGTCGTATCCGGGAAGCCAGCTACATAAAGTGTTCAAAGAAAGAAGGAATTGCCGGGTGCGGTGGCTCACGCCTGTAATCCTAGCACTTTGGGAGGCCAACACGGGCAGATCACCTGAGGTCTGCAGTTCGAGACCAGCCTGACCAACATGGAGAAACTCTGTGTCTACTAAAAATACGAAATTAGCTGGGCATGGAGGTGCACGCCTGTAATATATAAACTCGCACCTTAAGAAAAGGTATAAACCCATAATCGCTTGAGCCCGGGAGGCAGAGGTTGCAGTGAGCCTAGATCACACCATTGCACTCTAGCCTGGGCAACAAGAGCGAAATTCTGTCAGAAAGGAAGAAAGGAAGAAAGAAAGAATCAACAACTAATCAAATGCCATGATCAAATGTAAGATGAGGTTAAGAATTGACTATTTGTTTGAGCAACAGGAGAATAAAATCATTGGTGACCTTGACCTTATAAGAGTGGTTGGGAGTAGAGAAATCCTGAATGGAATAAGTTCAATAAGGAATGAGAAGAGAAGAATTAGAGCAGAAAATATAGAAAAGTCATTCAAGAACTTTTGCTATAAAAAGAAATAGCAAAATGAGACAAATTAGGAGATCTTACAGCATGCTTACACACTGATTAGAATGATCCAGTAGGGAGGAAAAATTTGTATGGAAGGGGAGAAAAGTGACAATTACTGAAAAATGTTCTTGAGTAGAGATTGATTTTTGAATAACAAGGCTTCTGGGTACTCACATCATCTAGGCCACATGGAACACCCACAGAAAACAATCTCCACTAGAGAGGAGCTTAAAGTCAAAAGTTACAAGCCACACCAAAAACAATTCCTCATACAGAGAAAATGGGGAATGGAGAGGTGTTGATCAAAGGGTACAAAAGTTCCAGTTAAACAAGAGGAGTAGGTTTTAGCAATCTATTGCACAGTGTGGTAACCGTAGTTAATAATAATGTATACCTCAGGCTGGGCGCAGTGGCTCACACCTGTAATCCCAACACTTTGGGAGGCTGAGGCAGGTGGATCACAAGGTCAGGAGATCAAGACCATCCTGGCTAACATGGTGAAACCCCATCTCTACTAAAAATACAAAAAATTTGCCAGGCGTGGTGGCGGGTGCCTGTAGTCCCAGCTACTCGAGAGGCTGAGGCAGGAGAATGGCATGAGCCCTGAAGGCGGAGCTTGCAGTGAGCCAAGATTGCACCACTGAACTCCAGCCTGGGGGACAGAGAGAGACTCCGTCTCAAAACAAAAAAAAAAAAAAAAAAAAAAATGTATATTTCAAAATCACTGAAAGAGTAGATTTTAAATGTTCTCACCATAAAAAATAAGTAGATGAGGTGATGAATATGTTAATTTAACTTGATTTAAACTTTTACAATGTATACCTATGTCAAAACATCACATTATACCCTATAAATATATACAATTATTATTCATGAATTAAAACTAAAAATAAATTTTAAAAAATCTATTATAAATGAAAATCACTAGTTACTAGAAAAATGAAAGCACGTGCACTCCAAAATTCAGAGATAATAGAGCAATCTGAAAGATATTTTAAAATAAAAATTCTGAGTTGTTCGAAGAGGTTTAAAAAAAAGTAAAAGCAATAGACTGAAAGAACCTTGTGGGGAAAAAAACAAGAAAGAAAGAAAGGATGAAAGGTGGGAGGGAGAAAACAAAATAAAACTGCATGATCAAATCTATTTCTTACAAACTAAAACATATTAACTTTTTGGCTGGGCAAAGTGGCTCACGCTTGTTAATCCCAGCACTGTGGGAGGCCAAGGTGGGTGGATCATGAGGTCAAGAGATAGAGACCATCCTGGCCAACATAGTGAAACCCCATCTCTATCGAAAACACAAAAATTACCTGGGGGTGGTGGCGTGCGCCTGTAGTCCCAGCTACTCAGGAGACTGAGGCAGGAGAATAGCTTGAACCTGGGAGGCAGTGGTTGTAGTGAGCTGAGATCGTGTCATTGCACTCCAGCCTGGCAACAGCAAGACTCCGTCTCAAAAAAATATATAAAATAAAAAAATAAAGAAGATATTAACTTTTTTAATTAGGGAAAAAAATAGTCTAACCATTAATGAGAGTCAGACACGGCAAATATCTTTGTTCTCATTGTAGAGATAAGAAAATTGAGATCCAGAGTGTGTAAGAGCGTAACTAAAAGCTGCAGACATTGTTACTGAGGCTGAATTTAAACTCTGCTTTTTCTGACTGCAGATCCCATGCTCTGCCCTCTCTCTGCTGCATTTGTCCCAGGATAAAGTAGGGCTAACAGGACAAGCTGTTCAAAGAAATTGTATAAGGTTTGGGCAAACTATCATGGGAGATCTACTGTGAGAAGAATTTGAAATTAATATGTGGATGAAGTTAAATTACATGAGATTGTCATGGGCCAGATCAGTTATTTCAACAAAAATTATCTGGAACCAAGGAGCAGAAAGATTCGGATTGACTCAAGGTGAAAGGAACCTGGGCATCAGTGGAGGATATCAGTGTAAGCTGTGTGGAAATGGCTGACCACATGGACAAGGAAGGGAAGGGACACCAGAACAGAAACCACTTCCAACACCCTCCCTCTGCCATCAAGATGTAGTTTGTATCCTGTTGACTTCAATACAGCAAAGAGTGATTTAACACATGGCAGAAGGAACCTGAATTGTCTTTTAAGGACTATTGAGAGAACAGAGAATTAAACAAGATGGTAATTGCTTTTCTCTGGTTAGGAGAAATACTAACATACATCACATTTTATGTGGGATGTCCTGGAGGAGATCTTTAAGATGTTCAAGAGGCTGGGCGTGGTGGCTCACGCCTGTAATCCCAGCACTTTGGGAGGCCGAGGCAGGTGGATCACAAGGTCAGGCGTTCGAGACCAGCCTGGCCAACATAGTGAAACCCCATCTCTACTAAAAATACAAAAAATTAGCCAGGCATGGTGGCGGGTACCTGTAATCCCAGCTACTCAGGAGGCTGAGGCAGGAGAATCGCTTGAACGTGGGAAGGCAGAGGTTGCAGTGAGCCAAGATTACACCACTGCACTCCAGCCCGGGTGACAGTGTAAGACTCTGTCTCAAAAAAAAAAAAAAAAAAGATGTTCAAGAAGGTTCAGGTGGGGCTGGGAAATGACTTCCTATAGTACCTACAAGTGACACACAGGGCCAGCAACCTGGATTAGCCCTAAAGTGTATACCTTAAAAAAATATATATGGTGGATAAATCCTGATGCATCTCTCACCAAATGAAATTTTTCCCTGAGGCTGTAAAATGTCTTTAGACAAGGTATTCTCAATCTGAGACTTCAGGATTTCAATGACTAACTCCCCTGTATGCAAGTGTTTGTAGGTATGGGCATTTTTCTCAGATGGAGATAAATTTAAAAAGTCATTGCATACTTAGGCAGACCCCCTTGAACTTTTAAATCCATGGGCCTGGAGACATGATAAAGAAGTTAAGCTTCACTGGTATTGAATACAATGGACTGGCCAGCTCCTTGATTTGCACGTATGTTGAACAGGCTTGAGTCAGGATATAGAAGGTGCCATAAGGGAACATGAGGAGGCCCACACCACGGAGCAGTTAAAAGTGAGGTCCTGGGCCGGGTGCAGTGATTCATGCCTGTAACCCCGGCACTTTGGGAGGCCGAGGCGGGCGGATCACAAGGTCAGGAGTTTGAGACCAGCCTGACCAACATGGTGAAACCCCGTCTCTACTAAAAATACAAAAATTAGCCGTGTGCAGTGGCACACGCCTGTAATCCCAGCTACTTGGGAGGCTGAGGCAAGAGAATCGCTTGAAGCCGGGAGATGGAGGTTGCAGTGAGCCAAGATTGTGCCACTACACTCCAGCCTGGGCGACAGAGCGAGACTCTGTGTCTCAAAAAAAAAAAAAAAAAAAAGTGAGGTCCTTACATTTTCACTTATTCAACATACTGAGACATATTGAAGTTAATATGTGCAGGAATCAGTGGATTTATAGATTATATTACCTAGTTTTAACTAAACTAACCCTAGCAAAATGGACCCTAGTTTAAAGTTTCTTACAAAATAATCTCAATTTGAAGATAACAGTAATAATGCAGGCACATGTAAACAGCAATAAGGTAGCATAGTTCTAATTTGAGTCCTTTTGCAGATACATCGGGAGGTAATGATTAATGCCAATGAATCAGATCCGACCAAAGCCAAGCAAAATAATTTCAAATATTAAGAAGTCTACTAGAAATGTGCGTTTATGGATGGGCACGGTGGCTGAAGCCTGTAATCTCAGTACTTTGGGAGGCCGAGGTAGCAGATCACCTGAGGTTGGGAGTTCGAGACCAGCCTGACCAACATGGAGTAACCATGTCTCTACTAAAAATACAAAAATTAGTCGGGTGTGGTGGCTCATGCCTGTAATCCCACCTACTCGGGAGGCTGAGGCAGGAGAATCACTTGAACCCAGGAGGGGAGGTTGCGGTGAGCCAAGATCATGCCATTGCACTCCAGCCAGGGCAATAGCGAAACTATGTCTCAAAACAAAAAAAAGAAAAGAAAAGAAATGTGCATTTATATCTCTATCACTATACTGAATGGCATCTTAACGAGATGTATATTTATGTGTATGTATTTACACTGAGTGTGTAAATTAGATTTTAAATGTTTAAATATATATTTAGATACACACTAAGTGTATATAACGTGTGTGTATATATTTGTACCTATATATAAGTATATTAAATATATATGCATGTATGTGTGATGTATGTATATTTATGCAGGTTATGGATGCAGAAGTTATATATATACAGATTATATATACAGATAATACATATACACAGATACTAATATATGCATATATATTATATATATAGAACATGAAGAAAATTCAACAAAGTTTAAAGTCATATTCTATCAAGTACTTTATGAAACTTCATTAAATGAAATGGAAACTGGTGGCCTCTTTTGAGGTTCTGATATATGAAAATCAATACACAAAATATTCCATATAAAAAGTTTTGTGCTTTTCACTTTAAGCCCACTGGTAAAAATTATGAAAATGTAATGTCTCTTCCCATTAGTTTGCACGAGCTACTGACTCACATCAGTGACTATGGAAATTAGTAGCCTCATTTCATCAAAATTTTTTGCTTAATTAGCAGATGGCATTGAAAGACAAGTATCATTTTTAGTATCTGCTGCCAATGATGCCAATGATGTACTTTATCCATTTGGAGGTTTGGGGAGGTTTCTTTTTTCACTTTTGACAACCATTATAACTAAGTGTCAAAAATAAACTGAATTTAGAACCCGACTTTAAAACTCTCTGTATCACAGAGTATTAAAGATTTGCTGAAATAATGAGGTGTATTATATTTCTGGTAGAACTTTATTCAATAAGTAAGATATATATTTAAAAATATTATTTTTCCATTTTTACCATAGCCTTTTTAACTTTCAGTTTTGAATATGTTTTATAATGTACAACATGTAGGCAAAATAATACCTGTATATATTATTTATGAATAAATACATATACAAACAGTGGCAACATAGTCTCAAAATACTTTTACTAGAAAAGAATGATTGATCAAAAAAGTGTAGATCTCCCTGTTCTAGATCTGGAAGCTTCTTAAACTGGGCTGCAGATCAGACTCACATAGAGGGCATGTTAATTCCACATTATTTTGACTTCTTTCCTGAATCAGATTATCTGAGAGGTAGAGCCTGGAAATACGATTTTTTAACAATTTCCAAAGTGATGCTTTTGGCACTGATCTGTGAGTGGCATTCAAATCCATGTTCATAAATAATTGTCTGTTAACTCAAACTTCAGGACACAAACAGATGTTAGTTGCCACAACTTATGTGGGCAGGAAGGATAATAATACAGGGAGTAATACAATTAACTGGCAATCAGTAGGCCTTTGGAAGAAGTTAAAACAGAACAAGGTTTCTGGGCTGGTTTTTATCCAGGAACTCCAAACATAGATATCCCCAATATAACAATATATTATAGCCATCTTTATGCATCTCAATTCTCTCATTAGTAAAATGAGAGATAACGATGCCACCTAATGCTTAGGACTGTTAAGAGAATTAAATGAGACAATATATGTAAAATACCTAGAACGGTGCCTTGGCACACAGCAAAATCTAGCTGTTATTGAGCTATCATAATTTATATGTATCATCTGTTTTAGGATACGTGATTCCTAGAAAGAATAGTAATAAAAAATTATTTGAACTGAGCGTAAATTATTAGCAGGGCATGGTGGTGCACACCTGTGGACCCTGCTACTTGGGAGGCTGAGGTGGGAGGGTCACTTAAGCCTCGGAGGTTGAGGCTACAGTGAGCCATGATCTCACCACCACACTCCAGCCTAGGTGCCAAAGCTCAAAAAAAAGAACTGAGCAAAAATATTACCATACTGTTTTTTTTGCCACAGTGTTTCAATAGTATCCAGATATCCCAGAAGAAAGAAAAAAGCTGTAATGATCGGAAACATGATAAAAGTCTCAACTAAATGAATTTAATTATGTAAATTGTAAGACATTCTATAATAATGTAATAAATATAATATTTTTACCTCAAAATTAAAACCCAAAGGAATTCTGTGACTGTGGCCTCATAGAGATACCTAACTACTATTAATGTAGTTTTCTGTGTTAGGCCAATGTTTACTGTTTTATTTTATTTTGTTTTGTTTTGTTTCTGTCTTTTTAGAGTCCTGCCTGCGCCTCTGAGCTTAATCTCTGTTCTGGTAAGATGTCAAGATTCTGGCCTCCTCCACCAAGAAGGGGATCAGGGCTTCAGCCACAGAGCTTCACCACCAAATGTTAAGACATCATCTCCCATTGAAGACTCTCTCTGTTGATCTCCCTTTTGAGCTTCAGTTCCTGCCAGAAAAAGGGCTGCAGCCTTCAGATGCAGATTTGGGAAGCTTCTGAAGTCTTTAGGCTTCTTTATCTCATTAGCCAGGGATCCTTTAAAACTTAGGGAGTCCTATGCAGGTAACAATCTTAGAGGGATTGTGGAAGAGGCCTCATGTCCCCTTAAACCTTCCACCACCCAGAATTCTTCTTCAGTCCTCCTAAATGTCTCACTTTGACCCCTTGTTAGCTGAATTCTGATTTTTGTACAGTCACTTGATGCTGCCCGTGGCCTCCTTCACTTTCAGGTGCCTGACTCCTTGCTGGACTGATGGCCCTGCTAAATTTGGGCAGTCAGATGTTGCCCTTGCTGGGTCTGTGACATCTATTTCACCTTGAATGCCAGGACTTCTGAAAATCCCATCAGCACTGAGCAGTGGGAAGCTCCATCTGTCCCTGCCACCTGCTGCTGGGGATGGCTAGACGCCTGCCCACGTTGAGATTTTCTCTGCACTCGGTTTTTCAGACTGAACCTTTCTCCTTCTGACAGAAGCTTCCAGGAGCATGTGGTGGCTCCTGAAGGTCTCACGGATCAATTTTAAAAAGCAAGCTTTTTCTTCCCATGGAGAAACAGCAAGATTGGTGGCTCGTCTGTCACTGCTAATTAGCAGAAAGGGTCTGAACACTGGGGAACACAGAGAGAGAAGATGATTGGAATTAACCAGACACCAGGGTTGAAAAAAAAAAATCCATAATGTGGTGGTGCTCAGAGAACAGAAAGAAAATAAAGTTAATCAGCAGCAGTGGTCTGCTGTAGAGTCTTGAGGAGAGCCACTGCAGAGTGCCTTGGGTTACCCGTGGAGATACGAAGAAGCAGCAGCGTGTAGCCAAGGCACCAAACAGAAACCCCATCTTGGAAGAGGCTGGTGACCAGGAATTAAGCAAGGAATGCATTCATTTAAGCTTACAGGGTTCTATCCAAGATCAGTTCTCTTCTCTGAGATTGATGTAGACCCTTCCAACCAGAAGTTGGAAACTGGCAGCATGTATTTTCTTTGGAGAGCACAATTTTAAAAATTTACTTGAACTGGAATGTCTTTTAGTGGTGCATGCAATTTGCAGTGAGTTGTAAGTCTGAGCATCCCATTATTATTACCATTATTATTATTATTCAGAGATGAGGGTCTAGCTATGTTGCCCTGGCTAGGCTTGAATTCCTGGGCTCAAGGGATCCTCATGCCTCAGCCTGCCAAGTAGCTGGGACTACGGCTCAAGCCACCATGCCCAGCTTTGACCATCCCTTTAGATCATGTCTCTTTAACATACTTACAGTACCATCTGGACCCTGAAGGTATTTGAGCAAGACTGCACTCAAATATTCTCCAGAAGGCAGAGGAGTTAAGGTTAATGATGCTCCCCTTGGAGTCTGAGCTGTAGAGCCTACTGGGGATGCCTGAAGGCTTTGCTGGTCAGAGGGCCTAGAAGCTGACTACTGAAGATTGGGCAGGGTGCTGCCCATGCCAAATCCCTTATCCCACAGTTCACTTGATACTTACTTAATCAGTCTGTGGCCTCCACCAGATGGTAGGCATCTAGGAACTGTTGTTCTTCCCAAGATCCTTATTATTCAGGGAACTCCCAAGAGAGAAATACGAAAGAATCTGGTCAAGGTCAACAGATAAGAATTTGGTCTAGGTCTACTGTAACTATATCCCAAGAACCAAAATTTAGATATCACGGTCCAAAATTCGGAGCATAGCATTTACAATTGTGACACCCCTGGCAAATTCCTGACTTACGGGCACAAGCTATACAGATATCAGCCAGTGTTCACTGGAGGAAATGAAGGGAAGAAAGGAACTCAAATCTCAAGCCCTGTCTGGGAGAAGGAGGCAAGTCTTCAGAGTTATACTCACTTATAAACTGGAATCTGGCCTTTTTCCCAGTGAAGAATCCACTGAATTATCTTAGCTTTCCTTCACATACCTGAAAACAGATATATTCGAGGAGACACGGGTTGGTGTAGACAATTTTTTTATCCCTACACAGCTACTTCTAGAACTGTCTGCTCCACTCGGGGTTCCAAGAGGACAGCCTTGGGTTCAGGGCAGCGATGTTCTTTTTATTCCAAATTGTATCATTTGGACCTCTAGAAAACAGGGTCCTGTGGTCCTCCATGATCAATTTCCACCCATCTCTGTGCCATACGTTCCCGAGCTTTTATTTTTTTTCTTTTTCTTTTTTCGAGACGGAGTCTTGCTCTGTCACCCAGGCTGGAGTGCAGTGGCGCGATCTTGGCTGGCTCATTGCAACCTCCGCCTCCCAGATTCAAGCAATTCTCCTGCCTCAGCCTCTCGAGTAGCTGGGATTACAGGCGCCCGTCACCATACTTGGCTAATTTTTGTATTCTTGGTAGGGACAAGGTTTCACCATGTTGGCCAGGCTGGTGTCGAACTCCTAACCTTAAGTGACCCACCCGCCTCGGCCTCCCAAAGTGCTGGGATTACAGGCGTGAGCCACCATACCCGGCCATTCCTGGGCTTTTAAATTATGCCTCCTTGCTCCTGCCTGCCTGAGACGTAAAAGAAACAACAAATACCCTAACTTTGCTTCTTGAAAAACCACTTAAAATACACCAAATGATCTATTAACATATATTCCTAGAATTCCAACATACAGATTTGCGAGATGGTAGAAAAAAGTGCCTAAAATATGGCTTATCTATGTAATATTAGCAGATGATAGTTTAGAAAAGACTACAGGAACATCACCTTTTCCTTGACTGCACATGTGGCTTGGATATAACAGACCAAAACAGGGGTGAAAGCTTTATTGTGGTGCCTGTCGAGAATAGATTAGAACAGACAGTAATGGAGAGGTTAGTTTCACAAGACTTTATTCTCAGGCTTAATTAGAACCAATAAAAACTTATAAGTAAAAAAAAAAAAGTACTATCAATGAATTTCACTGTATAAATATAGTATGAAATGTTTACTAAATGAACAGGATTTTTCATTTATATATCTTGTAATTCTTTGCTATTCTAGTTGAATCTGAGCCAAGAATAGAAACTCAGTACATTTATTTTCTGGTGACTTAAAGAGAAAAAAGGAAAAGTTTTGTGTAAGTAAAATAGAATGTATTTATAAGAACAGACTGCTTTTCTTTAAAACAGCTTCCAAAAAATTTGTTTCTTTTCTTTTTTTTCTTTTTTTTTTTTTTTAGACGGAGTCTTGCTCTGTCGCCAGGCTGGAGTGCAGTGGCACAATCTTGGCTCACTGCAACCTCCACCTCCCAGGTTCAAGAGATTCTCCTGCGTCAGCCTCCCAAGTAGCTGGGACTATAGGCGTCTGCCACCATGCCCAGCTAATTTTTTTGTATTTTTAATAGAAACGGGATGGTCTCGATCTCTCGACCTCGTGATCCGCTCGCCTCAGCCTCCCAAAGTGCTGGGATTACAGGCGTGAGCCACTGCGCCTGGCCGGTATTTTATTTTATTTTTCATTTTTTATTTTTATTTTTTGTTTTTGAGATGGAGTCTCGCCCTGTCCCCCAGGCTGGAGTGCAGTGGTGCGATCTCGGCTCACTGCCAGCTCCGCCTCCCAGGTTCATGCCATTCTCCTGCCTCAGCCTCCCGAGTAGCTGGGACTACAGGTGCCCGCCACTACGCCTGGCTAATTTTTTGTATTTTTAGTAGAGACGGGGTTTCACCGTGTTAGCCAGGATGGTCTCGATCTCCTGACCTCGTGATCCGCCCGCCTCGGCCTCCCAAAATGCTGGGATTAAAGGTGTGAGCCACCATGCCCGGCCTATTTTTTAAACACTTATTATGCCATGAATTCATAGGGAATATGTTCCAGCAGCTCAGGCTTCTTCCCATTGGTTCTCACAAAGTGTGCTTCTCTGGGTAGAGCTGGCTGGCACTTCAGTTGAACCCAGGTACTTTTTGTCTTCTTTAGTTTTCTGATAATTTTCCTTCACTCGTTTCAGGAAGCTATCTTGGCTCTTCACGTGCTTAATGTGCTCAATAGGCACATTAATTCTCTTGGCAAGAATCTTGCCCTTGTTTGTTTACAACAATGCCAACAGCATGCTGGGGGACACTGTAGACTCTCCCAGTTTAGCCATGGTGACACATGTGGGGCATTCCTTTTTGAACAGTACCCATTCCCTTGATGTCTACAATATCACCTTTCTTTTAGATTCGCATGTACATGGCCAAAGGAACAACTCCATGTTTTCTAAAAGGCCTGGAGAACATACATCGGGTGCCTCTCTTTCCCTTTGTGTTCGTCATTTTGGCGAATTACTGGAAGATGGCAGTTCCCCTGAATCATATTTTTAATGAAACTTTAAAAGAATATAAATGTATGGTAATAAATATTTTCTATTTCATGTTTATTTAACAAAAGAAAGGACATCCATCATTCCTGATTTAGTTACATCTTTTTTTTTTCTTTTTTTGAGACGGAATCTCATTCTGTTGTCTAGGCTGGAGTGCAGTGGTGCGATATCGGCTCACTGCAACCTCCGACTCCCGGGTTCAAGCGATTCTCTTGCCTCAGCCTCTCAAGTAGCTGGGGCTATAGGCACCTGCCACCACACCCAGGTAATTTTTGTGTTTTTAGTAGAGATGGGGTTTCGCCATGTTGACCAAGATGGTCTCGATCTCCTGACCTCATGATCCACCCACCTCAGCCTCCCAAAGTGCTGGGACCAAAAGTGACTGACAGATGGTCACAAGAGTTCATGTTGTGGTAACTCCTCTTGAAATGAACATATATTTCATTTTTAGTTTATAAGAAATACAATGTCGGCCAATGTCCTCTTCATTGGATATTGTAGATGAAATGCCTCAAAACATAATGTTGTTCACTAGGGTGGCTATAATAGAAAAGCCAGATAATAACAAGTGTTGGTGAAATTGTGGAGAAATTGAAACCCTCATACTCTTAGTGGGAATCTAAAATGATGCAGCAACTTTAAAAAGTCTAGTAGTTCCTCAAATGGTTAAACATACAGCTACCATAAGATTCATCAGTTCCACTCCTATGTATATACACAAGAGATCTGAAAATATATGTCCACAGGAAAACTTGTACAAATGCTCATTGCAGCATTATTCATAGCCAAAAAGTAGAAGTGACCCAAAATGTCCATCAATAGACAAATGGATAAACAAAATGTGATATATCCACACAATAAAATATTATCCAGTCATAAAAAGGAATGAAACACTGATACGTGGTACAACATAGATGAACGTTAAAAGCATTATGGTAAGTGAAAGAAGTTAGATACATATTGTGTGACCACGTACTGTATGATTCCATTTGTATGAAATGTCCAGAATTGGCAAATATATAGAGACAGAAAGTAGATTTGTAGTTGCTTAAAGCTAGGGCAGTTGGAGTCCAATGGGGAGCAACTGCAAAGGGTATAAAGTTTCCTTTGGGGATGATAAAAGTGTCCTAAATTTGATCGTTGTGATGGTTGCATAACTGTGAATGGACAAAAACCACTGAATTGGCCGGGTGTGGTGGCTCACGCCTGTAATACCAGCACTTTGGGAGGCCGAGGCAGGCAGATCACAAAGTCAGGAGATCGAGACCATCCTGACTAACACAGTGAAACCCCATCTCTACTAAAAATACAAAAAATTAGCCGGGCATGGTGGTGGGTGCCTGTAGTCCCAGCTACTCGGGAGGCTGATGCAGGAGAATGGCGTGAACTCGGGAGGCGGAGCTTGCAGTGAGCCCAGATCAAGCCGCTGCACTCCAGCCTGGGCGGCAGAGCAAGACTCCGTCTCAAAAAAAAACAAAACAACAACAACAAAAAAACCCCACTGAATTATACACTATAAGTAGGTGAATTATATGGTATATGAATTATAGCTTCATAAAACTTAAAAAAACACAATGAAACAAAACAGTATTATTAAATTCAAACCTGATACTGTTACCTAATCTCAAAAGCAAAACCAAACCCACAATGCCCTCCCCCAAGTAATTATTAGATTCTACAGTCTTGAGTTAGGCAGAGGTGCCTGTTGTGGTCTCGTAAGACCACATTTGACACATGCCTTTGCATGTGAGGCCCTTTCCTGGCTACGCCCTAGGTGATTCCTTTCTTTTAGATACATTTCAATAAGTCATTATTTTTATCAGAACCTACCCAGTAAGATTATATTAGTTGGACAAATTCAGACTTAGTTGTTAGAAGTTACAGTACTGGGTTTGCTATGTTGTTCTAGCGAGTAATACAATTTAGCGAAATGTTTAACTTCTGTGTGACATTTTTAGTTTTGTCATGCTTTTTATATTCCCTAATATTTAATTTTAAAAAATTTCAGACATACAGTGGAAAAAATTGTAAATAGCAGCCTACCCACCACCTAGATGTCACTATTAACATTTTATTATGCTTGTTTTAGCATATCTCTATCCATCTTTCTATCCCTCTCTCCTACCATTCAACCATTTTTTCAAAGTAAATTGCAGATACCAGCATTATGTCCTGTTAAGTACTGCAGGACTCCCATAATTAGCTAGAGTTTTATATTTGTATTTCTTTTTTTTTTTTTTGAGACAGTCTTGCTCTGTCGCTCAGGCTGGAGTCCAGCAGCCCGATCTCCACTCACTGCAACCCCCGGCTCCCGGGTTCAAGCGATTCTCTTGATACTCAGCCTCCTGAGTAGCTGGGACTACAGGCATGCACCACCACGCCCGGCTAATTTTTGTACCTTTAGTAGAGACGGGGTTTCGCCATGTTGGCCAGGCTGGTCTCAAACACCTGACCTCAAGTAATCTGTCTGCCTTGGCCTCCCAAAGTGCTCGGATTGTAGGCGTGAACCACCACACCGAGCCTGATATTTGTTTACATGTTTTTCTTTCGACGTAAAATTTACATACAATGAAATGCAGAAATCTTTAGCATATATTTGCTGCATTTTGACAAGTGCTTACCCTTGTGTGACCCAAACTCTTATCAAGGTATAGAATATGGCCATTACCCAAAAGTTCCCTTTTCCCCTTCCCAGTTAATCTCCAAGCTTCCTTCCCTCTATTTTATTTCTTTTTATTATTATTATTTTAAATTATTTATTTATTTTTTGAGATGGAATCTCTCTTTGTCTCCCAGGCTGGAGAGCAGTGGCACGATCTTGGCTCACTGCAACCTCTGCCTCCTGGGTTCAAGTGATTCTCCTGCCTCAGCCTCTTGAGTCGCTGGGATTACAGGCATGCACCACCATGCTTGGCTAATTTTTGTCTTTTTAGTAGAGATGGGGTTTTGCGATGTTGCCCAGCTTGGTTTTGAACTCCTGACCTCAGGTGATCCACCCACCTTGGCCTCCCAAAGTGCTAGAATTACAGGCATGAGCCACCATGCCCAGTCCTTTTTTTTTTTTTTTCCAGTGAAGTTAGAGCAACAGAATACAGAATATGTGGACAGGTTGTGGGTGCAGTTCTTGCAGAATAGAATCCTATACTTCCGTAATATGTTTGTATTTGGTCAGACCATGGTATTCACTAGCATAAATGGTAGCATGGTATTCATCTTTTGTGATGACTTAGAGTGAGATATTTCCATTCTTTCACTCTTATAAATAATGTTGTCATGAACATTTTCTTATAAATCTTTATACATATGCATGATTATTAATAGTCAAAATAGTAATATTGGCCGGGTGCGGTGGCTCACGCCTGTAATTCCAGCACTTTGGGAGACCAAGGCGGGTGGATCACTAGAGGCCAGGAGTTCAAGGCGGGTGGATCACTAGAGGCCAGGAGTTCAAGACAAGCCTGGGCAACATGGTGAAACCCCATCTCTACTAAAATTACAAAAAATTAGCTGGGCATGATGATGTGCGCCTGTAGTGCCATCTGCTTGGGAGGCTAAGCCATGAGAATAACTTGAACCCGGAGGTGGAGGTTGTAGTGAGCTGAGATGAGCCTGGGCAACAGAGCGAGACTCTGTCTCAAAAAAAAAATAGTAATATCTTCTTTTATCTGAACCAGATGAAACTTTGGTTCTTTAATGGCACGAATTGGTCAAAGTTTCTCACAGGCCCTGTATTTCCAATTAAATTCAATGCTCAAATGACATCCAGAAACCTGCATAGCCTGCAGCTCTCTGCCTGAAGAGGCAACATCCGTCACTGAGTGGCCTGGTCCTGAGCCCTTGGCAATTTGAGGGTGGGCGTTTTGCTCAAAGACAATTGCTGAGGCTATATGGAATATCTGGTGATTGTTCCATCCAAATAGAGGTGTCTGACCTTATTTCTTTCCCAGAGGCTGAAATTGGGGTCCTAAGGTGAAATCCAGTTGTAAATTACTTTTTCTTTATTTGGAATGTGAAGTGAAAAATGTATTCTTGAGGCTGGGTGCAGTGGCTCACCCTTGTAATCCCAGCACTTTGGGAGGCTGAGGCAGGCAGATCACCTAAGGTCGGGAGTTCGAGACCAGCCTGAACAATATGGTGAAACCCCCGTCTCTACTAAAAGTAAAAAATTAACCGGGTGTGGTGGCACATGCCTGTAATCCCAGCTACTCGGGAGGCTGAGACAGGAGAATCACTTGTGCCCAGGAAGTGGAGGTTGCAGTGAGCCAAGATCACGCCATTGTACTCCAGCCTGGGCAACAAGAGCAAAACTCCGTCTCAAAAAAAAAAAAAACAAAAAACGTATTTTTAGTCTAACCATTGACATATGTGTCATAAAGAACAAGCAAGCCAGATTTCTCAACAAAGGTTCTCTAAGCAAGGAATACACAGACATTACTCTTTCTCTGCAGCCTCTTTCAGGATGGGGCACTTTGATATTGCCATACATTCCTCTTAGCAATCATCTTAATTTGTTATTTTCATCTACTCTAGTGGGAAGATAAAATCACTACATGGCAGAGCCAGGAGTTTCAGGCCCATTTGGGGATTTCCTCAAGGATATCTTATAAATGTAAATTTGCTGGATATTCATTTGTATTGCTTAACTGCCTTCCCGTCTCCCCAAAGATTATGCCAGCTACCACCATTATTACTAAAAAGGTTAACTTTTTTTAAGCAATTCATTTTTCTGAACTGTGTATTAGTTTGCTAAGGGATGTCATAGCAAAAGAACCAATAAACAACAGAAATGTATTTTCTCACAGTTATGGAGGCTGGAAGTCCAAGGTGTAGGCGGAGTTGGTGTCTTTTGAGGACACACTCTGTGGCTTGTAGATGATCATCTCCTCGCTCTGTGTGTCTGCATCCTAATCTCTTTATAAAGACACTAGTCCTATTGGATTAGGGCCCACTCATATGACCTCATTTTACTTTAAAGACCCTATTTCCAAATATAGTCCCATTCTGAGATGCTGGGGGTTAGGACTCCAACATGTGAATTTGGAGAGGGAGCAGAATACAATTTAGTCCGTAAGAAATCATAAAACACAAATATGTAAGAGAAATGTGAGCATAAGAAAAAGTTAAAAAGCTCATACATAGCTTCCTCAGTTGGAACAAATCAAAGTGCTTTCTTGTTTTTGCCATATGCACATCTAATTATTGGCTCTTACTAGTTTACAATACCAACAGCAATGCAAGTATATGTCAGTTTTATCACAAACTCAGAATTAGGTATTATTAGACAAAAAATAAGATTAGTTATATTTTTATTGCATTTTTCTTTTAATTCAGTTTCCCAATTTCCCTTAATGAATTTGCTAGGTTGAATGTTTTCCCATATATATATATAAAATATAAATATATTTATATATATATTTTTTATAGATGGAGTCTTGCTCTGTCACCCAGGCTGGAGTGCAGTGGCACAATCTCAGCTCACTGCAACCTCTGCCTCCCAGGTTCAAGTGATTCTCTTGCCTCAGCCTCCCTAGTAGCTGGGATTATAGGTACCTGCCACCACACCCGGCTAATTTTTTTTTTTTTTTTTTTTCTGTATTTTTAGTAGAGACAGGGTTCACCACGTTGGCCAGGCTGGTCTCTAACTCCTGACCTCATGTAATCCACCCGCCTTGGCCTCCCAAAGTGCTGGGATTACAGGCATGAGCCAACATCCCCAGCCTTCTTTCCTTCTTTTATATTTGTTATTTATAATATTGGATGTGCGTTCGTGTGTCTGTGTGTGTGTGTGTGTGTGTTTGTGTGTGTGTGTGTGTGTGATTTTCTATTAGTTGCCTAATCTGTAGTGTTGCTCCTAGGATTTCTATTAAAAGAATATATATTAAATTCTTATTAAAGGCCAGTCATGGTGGCTCACAATTAAGATGCCCTAGGAGCAACAAGAGCTGGGTGGGCTACTGATTTCCAGATGGGAATCTGGCCATGTTTATAAGACCTGGACTTGAAGATATTGGGCAGCCAACGAGGCCCATGGAGGAGAATTCTGGCAGGCTCTCCGCTTAAGTACACCTCCTGCTCTCACCTTCAATTTGCCTTTAATGCCTCTCCACTTGATGTTTATGGCTGGCCACTTTTAGGATCTGAGCCATCAAGATGATGGATGAAATTGGGTTTGGAACAAGAAGGCAGGACTCTTTTGACCCAGGACACATTTCCAACATGCTGTGATGAACTCTCAGCATCAAATAAGGTCTGAGTGGAAGAAGTTTTGGGAAAGAAGTCTAGGTGTAGATCACACAATGCTTCAAAATGGGAGAAAAAAATCCAAGCTCCATGGCTTAGATTCTTTGTGAAGTAGGATAACTGGCTATTCCATTTTAGGCAAGAAACCCATGTCTTACCATTTCGAGTACATTGCGGTTGGCTCGCAAATCCTAGCCTCATAGAGAACTTTTTCTTCTTTTAGCTACTGTCTTCCTAAAATAAAAGTCTCTGTGGAAAGCAATGGAAGAAACCTCATATTTTTTTGGGGGTTGTCATTTTATGTAACTTACAATAATGACTACGGCTAGTCTTATACAAGATGTAAAGGATTTGGGGGAGGGAATCCAGTGTGCATTTAGGGGAAGATGGTGATGTAGATAGCTTATTTCAGGAGGCTGGGGAGTGTTGAGTGCTTAAATATATGCTTCTCAAATTTAATGGGCATACAAATTACCTGGCGGTATTATTAAAATATAGCCTCTAATTCAGTAGTTTTGGGATGGGTCCATGGATAGCACTTTGGTTAGTTCCCCTTGGGACTCCCTTTTCCCCTCAGAGAAGTGTAGAGGGTTGGGGTATTGGGCTTAAGAGGAGTTCCAGACTGTAACCATAGCTACATGTAACTGCCCTCTGGAAGTGATCTGTTAGCGACTGGAGAAGAAAGGGATCCCTGGGATCCTTTTCAGCTTTACTATTCTGATTTGGGGTTCTGAGATTCCAAGAAGGGGGACTTTTGGGAGTCACAGACCTCCATGGGAATAATGAAAGCTGTGTACCTTCTTTCCGCACAAATGCAGGCCCATCTTTAATTCTGCAAACCACTTTAGCCCCCGTGGGCCCGCCACCCTCGTCCAAGACAGCCGTCTGCTTCACAGGTCGCGCACCCGGAGCCGGGCGGTTCTTCAGCTCAGCATCTGGCGCGGGCTGCGCGTCGGGCTCGGGCGGGGGCGTATCAGGAGGCGTGTCCAGGGCGTGTCGGAGGCGGAGCCAAGGCGGGGGCAAGCCGCGCCCCTCGGCCGTGCGAGAGGCCGAGCTTGCTGCATTGCAGCCGCCGGGGCGCCGCTCGGCTCCTCACTCCCAACAATGGCGGCTCCGAGCCCGAGCGGCGGCGGCGGCTCCGGGGGCGGCAGCGGCAGCGGCACCCCGGGCCCAGTAGGGTCCCCGGCGCCGGGCCACCCGGCCGTCAGCAGCATGCAGGGTAAGGAACGCGGCCGCGCCGAGACCCCAGCCCCCTAGCGCGGCAACCCGCGTCGTCGCGGCCTGCCCCAGCGGACGCCCCCGGACCCGGCTGAGGAAGCCAGGGCAGCCGCCGGCTTCTCCCTCTCTCCCTCCCAGGTTTCCCGCCCCGCTCCTGGCCGCCTCCGGCCCAGCTTGGATCCGGGCTCCGGCCCGCATAGGCCCCGGCCGCGGCCTCTGTCTGCGCTTGGCCCCTTGGCCCTACCGGGCTCTCAGCCGGCCCGCGGGGCCCACCTGGTCCGGGACCGCCCCCGCGGCCGTCCCCATCGCCCCCGCCGCTTACCTGGCGCCCGCCCGGCCCCCGTTTCCGGGAACGCGCCGGCTCGGGGCTGCGGCGGGGCGGGAGGGGCGTCGGGCCTGCCTCCTGGTCCCTGACGCCGCTCAGGTAGGCGGCAGAGACAGCGGCCCCGGCCGGCGCCCCTCGGCCCCGCCGCCGCAGTGGGCCCCGCTCAGGGCCATCTTGGCTGTCGCCGGGCACAGCTGGAGCCGGACCACTGAGCTGACCTCGGGCTCCGGGGGCCTCTTGGAACCTGCGTTTTCAAACTTTTGCAGGGTTTCTGTGCGCTGGAAGGGATGGGGTGGGGGGCGGGTTGCCCAGGCCTGTGCCACCTGTAAGGTAGGTAGGTAGGCTGCCATTGGCCTGGGAGAGGCATTTTGTTCCAGGCCAGGGATTTCTGTGTTAGCATTGCATGCAGGAAGAAAAAAAAAAAAAAGAGGACTGAATTTGGTTTAAATGGAGAGATACAGGAAATAGACAGGGGTCAAAGTGATACTGTAGTGTCTGGACATTTGAGGCAGCTCTGCTAATTAATGACTTTCCCCACTGGGAATGCTTATTAGCTCTGTATGGCTTTTGACAGGGGGTGTTGTGAAAATACCAGGCCAGGCCCGAGCCTGTTAGGGACCATTTCCTTAAATTTACTGGGGAATTTTGAGTAGTAATGCTATTTTTAAAACAGGGAATCTCAGAAATCTCTTGACAACTTTAGCAAACTGCTTGAGTTGAATTATTAACAGAATAAGGGTTGGGGTACCCTTGGTAGTCAATGTGACCATGGTTACTTTTTGATTCCATTTTTAAAGGGCTTCTAGCATTTAGTTAGGTTCAACAGACATTTATTCAATATTTCATGTTTATAGAGCATGCCATAATTCAGGAAGAAGAGACAAGATTTTATTTATCTTTACATCCCTGTCACTCTCCCCATGAAATAATTTTAATATACATAAAAACCAGTGATAGATATATAGACAGAATGATGTCAGAGCTTAGAGGACACTTTCTGTGCAGGTCCTAAGATAATTCATTCAAATTGAGTTAGTTATTGGATGCCTACTGTGTTGCACAGCACATTATACTGATGAAGTATAAGATTGACTTCCTGACTGTACAGCTTTACAATCTAGGTGGTGGTGGTGGGGGGAAATGAAATGGCAAAATGACAATTTAGGATTGTATTTCTTGTTCCAGATGGGTGACTTATAAAGCTTATAAAAACAAAGTGGTTTGTTTGTTTGTTTTATTGGTGGAGAGGCTGACAGTTTGAAATAGCTGGATACAGTGTTTTTTTTTTTTTTGGTTCAAAAAATATTTATTGAGCATCTGCATAAAACGCTCATGCTGAGTTTATAGAGACTTGAACAGTCTCTAACTGTCCTCATGGAGGTTATCCCCCTGTGAAGATGGGGGAGGGAAGGCTATTTAGCTAAACATGAAAAATTACTAGTTGGGAAAGTAATAAAGGTAACAAGCTGGGTTTCGCGATAGAAGATAATAGGGGGCAGTCCGCTTGGTAAGATGGTCAGAGGCGGCTTGTCTGGAAAGCTAACCCTCTTTTACCTGAAGACGGTTCTAGGCAGAGGGAACAGTGTGTATGAAGGTTCCAAAGCAGGGAAGAGCTTGGAGTGTTCTAGGAACTCCTAAGGCAGTGGTTAGGACTTTTTCTGATGCTCTCCGTTCTCCTCAGCCCTTGTATGTTGATATCCAGTTAACTAAACTTTCTAATAAGCAGAAGCCATTTTAGAAGGAAAAAGGACCTAAGACCTCTCTATGAATTATTGTCGAATTTTCTTTTTTATCAATATTGTGTCTAGTCTTGATTGATTCAGGAATGTGTTATATCTTGTTCTTGAAATTTTTTTTGTTAGTCAGAATGAAGTGCTTGAAATTCTCAGGATGTTGTCTAGCACAGTCTGAGTTATAAAGCTTGAACTTAAAGCAGCAATTTAGGATCTTTCTTTTTGGTTTGTTTTGTTCTGTATCTTAATTGTGAGGCCCTTGAAGAGGAAATCTTATAAGAACCCAAAAAGAAAGATTCCCATCCAATTGTATGGGAGTCATACCTCCCATACTAGACTTCATCTACCAAGGATCTTCTTTTGTTTTAGATCAGACTTCACAGAGTGGGCCTTAGAAGATGTTTGATGTACTTCCATTCCTTCTCCCCCAATCTAGTTATACTTGCCACTCAAAAAACTTCCTTTCTGGGAGTTGTTAATGACCATGCTCTTTGAAACTGCAGGATTCAGTTGTGGAACATAAGGAATGTTTCATGCAGTAGACATTGGACATCCTCTTATGTGGTAAGCACTGTGGTGGGCACTGGATAACCTTGAATACTTTTTTTTTTTTTTTTTTTTTTTTTTTGAGATGGAGTCTCGCTCTGTCGCCCAGGCTGGAGTGCAGTGGCGCTATCTCGGCTCACTGCAAGCTCCGCCTCCCGGGTTCACGCCATTCTCCTGCCTCAGCCTCTCCGAGTAGCTGGGACTACAGGCGCCCGCCACCACGCCCGGCTAATTTTTTGTATTTTTAGTAGAGACGGGGTTTCACCATGGTCTCGATCTCCTGACCTCGTGATCCGCCCGCCTCGGCCTCCCAAAGTGCTGGGATTACAAGCATGAGCCACCGCGCCCGGCCCCTTGAATACTTTTTCATGGCTTCATGTTTATGGCCCAAGAGTGTTCCAGGCTGGGCAATATTGTTTTCTTAATATAATGCTTAAGAACCAGGCCGGGCGCGGTGGCTCACGCTTGTAATCCCAGCACTTTGGGAGGCCGAGGCGGGCGGATCACGAGGTCAGGAGATCGAGACCACGGTGAAACCCCGTCTGTACTAAAAATACAAAAAAATTAGCCGGGCGTGGTGGCGGGCGCCTGTAGTCCCAGCTACTCGGAGAGGCTGAGGCAGGAGAATGGCGTGAACCCGGGAGGCGGAGCTTGCAGTGAGCCGAGATTGCGCCACTGCACTCCAGCCTGGGCGACAGAGCGAGACTCCGTCTCAAAAAAAAAAAAAAAAAAAAAAAGACCAGAGCTCTGGAGTCCTGGGTTTGAATCTCTTGGCCAGGATTTAGGTATGCGTTTTGTGACCAGGGGCAATGAACTTGGCCTTTCGAAGCCTCAGTTTCTCACTTGGAAAGTAGGAATAACGCTTACCTCCCCAGTGGCTTTGAGAATGCATGTAAGCCTGGGACCTGGCATGTAGTAAGGATGCAATACACATTAGCCATCGTTGTTAATAGCGACAATATTGGTGTGGTCTCATTAATGGTCCCTTTTATTATTGGTAAATGAGTCCCTAACCTCTCATTATTTACCACACAATTTCTTTAGCTTCATATTACTAGGTCCCACTGTTCTCTCTAGCCTGTTGATCTCCTCACTTTTCATTACTGAGCAGTCCTTTCAGAGTATCCTAGATGAGATTTTATTCTACTTCAAACTCCGGATCTGTTTTTTTCTGGATCTGAGGATTCTCAAATGAATTACAGTGTGAACGATATGAAACAGAAGTCTAGCTATCAATTTGCTCTACTCATTTTTTTCATAGGGGATGGTAGATGGTTGGAATGGGATTTATAGTGAATTTGATTATAATAGTAATCAACAGACGTAGTTTTGGTTGCATGTTTATACTAACAGTTATGGCTTCTAATCTAGCCATTGTTGCCACTGTCCCTCAGAAAATAGGGAATAGCTGCTAGTTTTGTTATTACTCAATAGATTTGAGTGTTTTCACTCATTCTGACTCATTTTTTTTTTCATGTTCATTCACAAACACACCCAACCTTTATAAGTTGAGTAGTTCTTAGGCTTTGGTTCTTTGATGACTAAAGCTGACAAAATGTAGATCTGTTTGCCAAGTTAGGTAAGTGGTTTTATGAAAGTATATTTGGCATTAGGATGAGTTTGCATTTGACAGAGGAAACAATACTCAAATGAACTACTCTGAGAAATGTTTTTATTCTTAATGTTTCATCAATAATTTGTTAATGTAGATAGATTTAATAGGAAAATTTCTTGCATATTAGGGCCTCATTCTGTGGAAAAGTATTATTCTTTAGTCCAAGAAATTTTAGTCAACCTAAAGTAAGGAATTGACTTGTAACATTCAAGAACCTTGCCGTGGCTTGGGCTTTCTCTTGTGGCAAATCTAAAGCCTTGTGACTTTAGCTGGGTTAGTGTGAATCCTGTAAAGAGAAGATCCCGTTATACCAGGTAATTAATCTTAGATATGTATAGCAAATAGTACTAGATAGTATCATGGTTGGCATGTTAGAGAATACCATATTCTGATTAATAGAGCTTGCCAGTTAGATGAGAATTCAACAGCTTCTATAATGAAATTGCATAGGCAAGATGATTCCTTTTCCAGTAGTAGCAGCTAGCGTTCCCATAGCATGTAGTAATGTTTAAGAAACAAAAGGATGTTGAAGTGGAAAGAGCACTGGACTTAGACCCAGAAAACCATGGTTAAGGTAACTGCTCTGCTGTTTACAAACACTGATTTTAGGGAAATTACCTAACTTTTCTGAACTCTCTGTTCAGAAATTTCTCATCTGTTAAAATAGGGATAATGCCTAACCTGTAGGGCCATTGTAAGAATCACATTCTTAATGCATGTGAAAGTGCTTTGAAAATTATAGAATATCAATGAGTATATACAGATTGTTATTAGACATGATTATTTGCCTGCTGTAGTTACTAGTCACTTAAAATGTAATAGATTTCAAAGATCTCTTAGCTGAGAAATGTCAGTTTTCAATAGATGTTTTCTTAAAATGGTTAGAATAGAATCTATAATTGATTCGGAAAAACATTGAGCCATTTGTAAAATACTTGTTACAAGAAATAGTTAGAAAGTATATGTTGTAGGTGCCTCTGATTCTCTTAAAGTGCTGATTTAGGCAGTTTTTTTCCTTCTTCTTCTTAGGTGTTAATATAGGTATACAACAGAAAACTTTGGGACCAGTCGAGTCCTTAGCTACTTACCCTTAGCTGAGCATTTTTATATATCAGTTTAAGTAAAAAGATGATAGCTTGATTCTGCTTTAGAAAACACAGCCAGTACTTTAAAATGTAATGAAGTATATCTGTTAAGAAAAAGTTAAGAGATTTAAAATCAATGTAGTTATTTCTCCCAAAAATATTTGAATATAAAATGTGTATGAAATGTCCTGCTTTTGATTTTATCTGTTTTTACTAATTAGTCTGGTTTTCGAGAACCATGGGAGACCTTTATCTTAATTTTAAAGAACTGAATTGTTCAGACAGTGAAGAATTTCAAACCCCAGAACTGCTTGCCCTTCCCAATGTGTTGCATAACATTTCTTTTACTGTTTAACATAACTTCATACAAGTTCACCTCAGCAAATTAGTCCCCCCTCAAAGCTCAGACTGCATTTCTTCTTATGTTCCCTTAAAAATTAGAGCAACCCTAGTATTAAAGTAAAAAAGTGGAAAAACATCTCACCTCACTTTTAGAATACATATTTTCTCACATTTTCCTTTAAAATACCTTACTAGCCTGAATGTGTGCTGAAACTTGTTTCAGATGGGGTATAGTTAACCCTGTATTTTGAGTTGTTTTCTTTTTTAGTAAATTTTTTTTCTTTCACTAATTTGAGAAGCTGGATTGATGTGAGCCCACAGAGTTTCCTTATTTTTAGGGGTCTGGATATCATAATCCTGACTCTATTCTACGTAACCCAGGTCAGTCTCCTTTGTAGTCTCTAGGAAATGGAGATGGCTCCAATGATACAACCTGAGAAACTTTAATTGAGGCTTAAAAAAGAAAGGGAAGCTAACAGTTAACAACTTTTTTCACTGTTCCTACCTAATTTGATGCTCACAACCATCCTTTAAAGGTAAGTGGGCATAGTCCCCTTCATAGATGAGGGGGTAGACATTTATTTGTTCCGGTAGAGGTGGATTTTAACCACCTGTGTGACTGGTAGCCTTTGCTCCTCTTACTACTCTACTGCATGGTTCTCTGAGCCTCTTTAAGTCATTTCGGCCATTCAGGTCTGAAGGAAGAATCTTTGCCAGAAGTGATGCAGATTCAGGAATAGAGGAGAGAGATTATTTTAGGTTTCAGTCAGGAGGCGGAAGCTCTAAGCAACCAACCACCTTTTGAGATGATTTTCGAGCCTTGGTGCTCCAAGAATGGTGCACTTTGTTACAATGTTCTAAACTTGCTGGAGGGTTTACAGTGGCATTTTGAATCTGGAGACATTTCGATTGGGAATCTCCAAGTAAGTAGAAGACTTTAATTAGAGGAAACCAGTACAGATTTGAAAGGTAATAGAATCCTTTTAACACTATATATAAAAGGAACTCATTTGGCATAAAATTTAACAAATGTTGTCGTTCTGGCTAAATTTGTCATCTGGGCAAATTACTATTTTTGCTAGTGGATGTGGGTTAGCTTCTAGCTGTTTCCTCCCAACTCCAGAAAATCTTCAGGTGTCTCTTCACGCTTTGTAAGTTTGGGAGCTTAATGTATACTTACATTAATAGAAAGTATTCAAGTCGTAAGATTGGCCTTGGTTGTAGCTACACAGTGAAAGGGAGATGATTAGCCAGTAGTTTACACAACTCAAGGTGGGCCTTTTGAATGAAGAAAACAGTTACATTGTATGCAGGTTGGTTCTTTAAGAACAACACATTATTCTCCACCATGGAGAACGAGGATTAAAATGGACATCACAGCAGCTTTTTCAAGCTATATTGTATTTCATCTTACCCAAAATTGCTCAAACATTGAAAAACGAGGAATCAAGAAAAGTGTTGCCAGACATATATATCTGAACATACACACACACACACACACACACACACACACACCAAATTGTTCAAACATTTAAAAAAAGGAATCAAGCAAAGTGTTACGAGACATATATATCTGAGATATATATATATATGTCAGATGTATATATATCTGACATGCCTATGTCTATTTATTGCCTGGCTTTGCTAAAGAAATCAGTGACATTAAGGAGCTCCCCTGATGATTTTGGCAGTTTCCCTGGTATCTAGTTATGTGCCTGTCATGGGGAAGCATCCATCTTTTTGGGGTTGTTAGAGTCCTCAGGATACCAGGCTGTGCCTAGGAAGGGTTGTGGCAGAGGTGTAGAGGGTGGGGTGGGGATCCCCAGGGCTGTTTGGAGTCCTTCCCTTTTAATTCTCTCAAGGTGACTGTGAATGAAAGGAGAAAGACTGGTTTTGTGTAGGTTAAGCTGGTCTGGTGAGCACCAGAAAGATAGGGAAGGTGCCATAATCGTTGCTCCCATTAGGGAGAGAACAGGAATAATAGTGCCTGTGATAATAATAACCTGCTTTAGTCCAGGCTTTTGGTTGGACATTTTAGGTATATTTTTCCATTTAATCATCACAAAGCTCTTTTGGGCATTATTTATTTTTCACAAGTGAGGAAATTGAGGCTCATAGAAGTTAGATACTTGCCCAAAGGAACATAATTGTAAGTTACTGTCTCAGTATACTGTGCTTCATTAAACAGGCTTGAGAAGGTAATGTGGCATTTAGTTTTGTGGCCAAGGAATAAATAAGGTGGTCATTGCCCAAAGAGAAAAAGAGCTGGCATTATGAGGAGGACAAGATCTTGAATTAAAAAAGTGTGGAAAGGATTTGATTAGTATTTTATCAACTCCTGACTGGTGGATGATTCTAACAACCTGGAATTGCTAACTTAGGGTGGCTCCCTTTTGATAGTTTCAGAAATTTGAAGTAAGGAAATCTAAAAGAAATAAACCAGCAGGAAATAAATCTTGGGGAACTTGCTCTGAGTACAATGAAAATACAAATTTAGGGTAGGTTTAGATAATGCCTTACATGTTAGAGCCATAATGATATACTATGGGTAGCTGGGGTTTAAGGCACATGCCAGAAATTTGAAGTTGGAAGTTTGAAGGTGTCAGACAAGTAGACCCTTCATGCTTGTGACAGAGGAAAGACTTTGTAGCACGGTCTTATGGGCATGACCAGTAAGGCAGCTCTGATTTTCTTTACATTAGTGTGGGTTCATATTGTAGTTCATAATGCACTTTCAGCAGTGCAAAAATCCAGAATGTCCAGGGAATCAGAAGCAACTACTGAGGAGATAGGAAACCACTTATGTCCCGCGCCACACCCTCTCTAATTTATATTATCAACCTAGAGGAATGGGAATGGAGATAACTACAAAACCCCGTAATGGCCATTACACAAGCAAAATTAGATTTAGGCACACTGTTTTCAAACCCTTAATATAATATTCTTTATTTAAAAATGACAAAACTAGGACTCAAGTGAAATGACTTCAATTTCACAGTTGGAACTAGAACTCTGGTCTCCTAACACACTTCATTTTGTTTTTTACTTTATCAGATACTATTTGCTTTTTGTTTTATAAACACTTACACATCCTAAGCAGCCGCTTACCTCACTGTATTTGGTAAGAACAGTAAATCGTAGATTTCAAGTTATGGCCACATAAAAGATCTTAAAATTGAGGTAAGAGGGTGAGAATGAGGGGCAAATGTGGGAACGAGGGTAGGAGAGACGTAGAGAGAAAAAGGAGGAGGAAAAACCCTCATGTAGCTTTATTTGTTTTATAGGCTTACTAGCATTCTGTCCTATGCATTTTGATATTGATTCATCAATATCAAGAATTAAGAATTTAAATTCTTAAATAAATATTATTCTTGATATTTACTCTAAGATTTAATTAAACTTGCCTGGGGCCAGGAAAAATGAAAAAGACTCAAATTTACCCCTACTTGTAATGGGGAAAATTTAAATGGAGGATCGTGTCAAATTAAGCCCTAGGGTACAGATAGTTCACCCAGATATAAAAAAGTGAGGCACACAAGATTTAAAATGTAGCCAGTTACTATCAACAGGTTCAATGGATTATCTAGTACCTCCAGGGACAGGACTTAAAGTAAGTGAATGGGAAGTCAGAATTTCGGAGACAAGGGAGACTTCAAAAATTGAACATATTGGCCAGGTGAGATGGCTTATGCCTATAATCCCATAACTTTGGGAGGCCGAGGCAGGAGGATTGTTTGAGACTAGCCGGGGCAACATGTTGGGACTCCATCTCTACAAAAACAAAAAACCCCCAAAATTAGCCAGACATAGTGGCTTGCACCTGCTGAGATGAGAGGATTGCTTGAGCCCAGGAGTTTGAGGCTGCAGTGAACTATGATCATGCCACTGCACTCCAGCATGGGCGACAGCAAGACCCTGTCTCTAAAAAAAAAAAAAAAAAAGAAAAATTGAACATATGTGAGTGAATACTAATGAATATTATAGCATAACTAAGAACTTGCATTTTGTAAAGTTGAGGATATTGGAAGTTTTCCTCACTTTTCCTTCCCACCATCTTTCTCTTGTACAAGATTGTTGCTTGTCCCCTTTGCCCATCCTTACCCTTTGAGTATGAGCTAGTGGAGCTATTTGGTACTTTCCCAAATCTGTACTGTAAGCACTAACTTTCTGACTTTTGCAGGTCTTAGAGGTTTAGACAGACAGACTAAAATGCTTCTTACCTAATTTAATTGATAATGTTAAGAAAGTTATAGAATTGCTAAAGAAAAGGTGAGCCAGTGTGTTCTAGTTAATTTAGCCGTTGCCTGTTAGTGGGCTCTGGGCGAGTTACCAAGTATTTTCTTAGTGAGAAATAATGCGGAGAGATGGATGTTTGGATGAGACCCCAGAATTCGTTCACCTGGTCACTTCATAATTAGATACAAAGAACGAGTCTATACTTACGCTTTGGACATTTTAATCCCCTTCCCACCTCCTTTGTAGCTACTTATATAGATTTTGTACTGGTGACAGAACTTCAGGTTTGGAGAATTTTTTAGCACTTAAACTGGCGCTTAGCTTTTAATGTGTTAGAGCAATCATTGGTGACATTCTATCATCCTCAGTCACATATACCTTAAAATTTTTAATATACACTTATTAAGCAGTGTAACTTTTTTTTTTACACAACCTTACAGACAGATCCAACTGATTTCTTTTTCATATACCTTACAAATTTGTTTTCTTGCTCCTTTCACCCATCCATATTACTATTTTGTTCACCTCTTCTCTCACCTTTTCACCTCTTTCTTTTTGCTACCTAGTAACAGTCAATCAGGGTATTTTGCTTTAAAGTTGTTTGTTTCCCAGCCTCCTCTCCAGTTGTAGTAGAAGGTGAGTTTTACCTTCCGTTTTCCAGTGGGATGCGGGGAAGACTTGCCTGCTGCTTCCAGAGAACCCTTTTCTTCCTGAATGTACTCAGCTCACTTTGTGTGGTAGGAGGCCAGTGGCTTTTAGTTGCTTAGGCTTAGAAGACCCATACATCTCTGTTTTTCTTTCTGAATTCTGTTCCCACTGCACATTTGGTGGGGCAGCATATTGACCTTCAGTGGTAGAGAGACCAGGGTCAGACCTTCTAGGTTTGCCCTAGTACTTCTTTCCCATGAAGTCTCCATTCTCACTTCTTCCTGCATTGTCATTTGTGTGATAAGGTAGTCAGCAGTGGATTACTTCGGTGGTGCACCAAAGGCACTTTCATGTCAAAGTAGCTACATTAGCATTTTTCAGTTTTTGTACTTTATAGATGGTATCTTCTTAGAATCCTAAGAATTTTGATAACTGGATAGGAAAGACTACTTAACTATCCTTTCTTCAGTCCTGGCTCTTTTTTCTGCATGTTTTGATTGAAATTTGTTTAAACACAAAGTTATTGTAAGCTTACTTCCTTCATTTTGTTCCCCAAAACAGTAATAAACACAAGCATAGATGGACCACTAACAAAACCAGATATCCATCCATTCACTAAACTAGGGTGAAAGAATATTTTGTGAAGGCTTTTGTTTTAATTGGCTTACTTTACTTGGTGCATCTTATTAAAAATTATATCTGTATACAGTGTATACATAAGGTGTAACCAGATCCAACAGGATTTAGAAATGTGTTTAGGGTTCTAAGGGGGAATTCACAGGTTTTCTTCTTCCAACTTCTAAAGTACTTGGCTTTCTCATTCCTAGGGACACTATCTATTTTTCAGGCCTATTTTAGAAGAATTTCAGCCCCTCTTCAGCAGTTCATTGTCTTATTGTTTGAAGTTAGCTAATTTACTAGGAAATGTTTTATGTGTGTGTAAGTTTCACAATTTATGAACTGCTAAAACTTTTGCATCATAGATGGTAATTAATCATGGGTAACTCTAAATCAGTAATTTAAGTTAGTTAAGTAACTCATATTCTGTATTTGTAGGTTGAAAACATTGAAAAAATGGACAGAACTATCTTAAAGGTCACTGTTAACTTCTAAGGGCTTATAGTTCTTTTTATTAAATATATATGAAAAATAAAGATTAAGACTGCAACACAGTTTAAACTTGATTTCAGTTTCATGTAATGTATTACATCTACATCTGACAGAGCTGAGTTTTTAAAGAAAGCTCATGTATTATTGTTGTCTCTGGTGGGGGTAATGTGATTTGACCTGTTCTTGAATTCGTTTTATTCAAAATTTAATATAAAAATGCAATGTCATGTTCCAATTTTGGTTTGTTTGATTTACAGTAAATGAACTGGAACTTATCTTTTTTACTTTAGGCTTTCAGATAAACTTCTGTGAAAAGGCACAAAGTAAGCTACAAATTTTATGATATTATGCTATTTATTTTTTTCATATCCATCTTGGTATTGGGAATGTGTCCACTATTGTTTCAGCTAACCAGCCATGGCAATTTTACATTCAAAGAGCTTCCATTTTTCATTTCTTCTTCCAAATATTAAAAAAAATTATATTCTTGATTGTAAATTGTACTTTTTTCACTTGAAATTGAAATAGCAAAATATATATAGGTATTTAGATGTATATAATATGGAAATATGTATTTAGGTATAGAAAAGTATATATAGGTATTCAGACTTAACCCTAATTTAAATTACAAATAGAAGAGAATTCACTTTTAAGATCGTGGTGCAGAAAGTATAGAGTTATATTCAGACATCTTATGCTTTCAGATTGAATTATTGTAAACCATACATTGAATATATTTTTAATTATTTTCTTTAAAACAAAACTGTGTTTTTCTCCTGCCTCCCTCACCATCCTTATTCTGTATTAGGACACTAGTCTTCATATAATACAAAACAGACTTTCTATATCAAAAAAAGTTATAAACATTGTATTTTATTTATTGAGACAGGGTCCCACTCTGTTGTCCAGGCTGGAGTGCAGTGGTGCAATCATAGCTCACTGCAGCCTTGACTTCCCTCAAGCGATCCTCCTATCTCAGCCTCCTAAGTAACTGGGACTACAGGTGCATGCCACCATGCCTGACTAACTAAACTTTTTTGTAGAGACAGTCTCGCTTTGTTGCCTAGGCTAGTCTTGAACTCCTGGGCTCAAGAGATCCTCCTTTCTTGTCCTCCCAAAATGCCAAAATTACAGGTGTGAGCCACTGTACCTGGCCAAAAAAAAAAAAATGCATTTAAGCTTAAATGTCATCTGTATCAAGTACAGTTAAAAAAATCTCTTCTGAAGGAGACTACTCTCCAGTTAACATAAAAATATACCAAAATGTGATATAGGTCATTTTGTCTTCTGCTTATTTATTCATGAACTGGAGAAGAATGATGCTTTGATATGTATCATTCTTAAGTAAATTGATTCAGAGGCAAAAAAAATTAACCTGGAAAAAACATTTCTGCTATGTTTCAAATTTTTTTGGAATGAGAATGCATAGTTTCCACTGATTGATTGTTATGACTACTTTGAAATGTAGTTAGCAAAAATTTATTTCTTGAATGGTTCACCCACAATGTAACTGTATATAAATAATAGAGATCAAGCAGTTAGACCCTAGGATAAAAGTTTTTTTAATTGGTTCATTACTGTTACGTCTCCCTTGCCTTAAATAACTGACTAAAAGTAATATATGATTTCCTGCTCATAGTGAACCTTTATATACGGTATATATCTATATGTAATGAAGTTACAACTTCTGTTTTATGCTTTTAATTTTGACACATTCACTGTGATAATTTTTAGCTTTGACTTTTAAAAATGTCTGCTTAATATTTAGCATGACAACGTTTAGCTTTTATTTGTATTTTGACCTAAAATCTAATTAATGAAAAAAAAGGCTGTCTTCTATGTTTGTTCATTTTGGAGACAGAGTCTCACTGTGTTTCCCAAGTTGGAGCCCAGCCTCCAATTCCTGGGTTCAAGTGATCTTCCCACCTCAGCCTCCCAAGCAGCTGGGACTACAGGTATATGCCACCACACCCAGCTCATTTTAAAATTTTTTTGTAGAAATGGAATCTTGCTCTGTTGCCCAGGCTGGTCTCAAACTCCTGGCTTTAAGCAGTCTCACTTCAGCCTCCCAGAGTGCTGAGATTACAGGCATGAGCTACCACACCTGGCCTGACGTTTTAAAAATTTTAAGTTGTACTCACATTATTGTTTTTTTATTTAACTTAGTTATATTGTAGATATAAAACAAGTAAAACATTGATTATAGTAAAATTGTATATACAGTGTCTATAAGTAGCTTTGTATGTGGATTAAAAATGCCTTTGAATCTTCTAAATGGCTCTGTTTTTGTCATTATAGAAATGATAGGCTTGCAGTGCGGCCTGCTTAGATACATATGGAAGAATTTAACAATGGAGGCTTGGGACAGCAGAACCTATTAGAACTTAATTATGTGGTGGAGGGGCATATGTATTCCCACTTTGATTATTCACCTTGATTGCCCTCACTGTCTCTTTACACTGTGGCTACCTTCTGCTGGCTTTTCACATCTCTCTTTTTATTTCTGCCTCTTCCCGTTGGAAGGCTCCACTTTATTTTCCAGTTTTGGGATTCAACACAGTTAATTATATACATTCATTCAGGAAATCACATATTGGACACCTAGAAACCATACAGTAAGCAAGATTCTTGGTACAGAAATGAATGGAATAGGCCCCTGCCCTTAGCAAGCTCTTAGTGTAGTGGACTAGAGTTGATCCTACATTGATTACGTAAGTGTTCAACCACTGATGTTACATACTAATTGATTTTTAGCTGGAACCAGGGCGAGGATGGTGCGGGAGTGGATCTGTCCTGGGCACCTTTGCTCCTGCTGTTCTCTCATGAGAGAGAATGAGCATAAAGGGTGCTGCGAGTCTCATGATAACTGCTTTCTTGATTGGACACTATGTCTTAGGGATCCAGCAATGGGGCTACCCTGCTTTGGAGTTAAGCAGATGTGTCTGTGCTGGCTCAGACCTCAGTGAAAGACTCAGGGAATGGGAGTGCACACATCAGGGAGGGGAGCCGGAGACTTGGTAGAGATGGTCAGCCCCAAGTTGACAGTATTTATTTTTGTTCTATCAGTACCTATATTTTAGTATAAGTTCTCAGTTGCTTACATATATTAGCACTTCTTCTAAATCTGGTCCTGTGATTTGCATGACTTAAAAAATTAGAAGTGCAAATTTGTAATGTTTGCAGACAATCTGCTGGTTTGCTCTGGAATATAGACATTAAATTTATGGTAAAAGTGGTCACACATTTCTTTAAAATTGGGTTTGGGCTGGGCATGGTGGCTCATGCCTGTAATCCCAGCACTTTGGGAGGCCACGGCGGGCAGATCACCTGAGGTTGGGAGTTCAAGACCAGCCAGACCAACATGGAGAAACCCCCGCCTGTACTAAAAATACAAAATTAGCTGGGCATGGTGGCACACGCCTGTAATCCCGGCTACTTGGGAGGCTGAGGCAGGAGAATCACTGAACCTGGGAGGCAGAGGTTGCAGTGAGCCGAGATCGTGCCATGGCACTCCAGCCTGGTCAACAAGAGCAAAACTCCGTCTCAAAATAAATAAATAAATAAATAAATAACTCCATATCAAAATAAATAAAATAAAAATAAAGGCTTGAAATCATCAAAGGACTGATTTCTCCACTGTTGGGGCACACTTATTTCTAGAATCTCCACTTTTATTCTAAGGATATTTCAGAATTATCAGATAAGCTTATGTTTAATTTATTAAAAAGAATTATGTATCATACAGTAGTTGTAGGAGGGTATGGGGCAAAGAGCATGGAATTAGATACCATTCAAGTCTGATAAGTCTGAGTACTGGCTGCTTCAAATGCTCAAATCTATCACAAATAAAAAAGATTTTTTGTAAGATGATTCTGATGACTAATGGAAGCTCTGAAGGATTAATTTTTTTCATTGACTTTCACGTAGTTTTTGCTCTTTATATTGCTACGTCACTCTCATTTAATCACTTTATTACAGTTGCCTGTTACAAGTCAGTGGAGTTTTATTGGAGATGTGTGTGTATGTATTTACATGCACAAATAGAGATTACATATTTTATTTGGGAAACAGATTTCTATAGAAATTCAATAAAAATTCACTCTGCTCCTCACAGTCTTCTTTTTATAGATTATAGTTTATGCATTTATTTATTCTTCAGTTTATTTTCCAAATATAAATTTATTTTAGATAAATTAAACTTCAAGTTACATTTATTTAAGACCATAGTGTTATGTTTCCTTTAATACTGTTGGATCATTGAATTTTCCTGAAGTCTGAATGTAAGAATACTTTAGGGAAAAAATATTTTTCCATTTGTAAATGTAGAGTTATACGTGTAGAGGTCCTGCCTTAGAAGGTTGATTAATTTGTCAGTTATTTGAAGATAATGTTTTTGTACATGTAAAGGTATTTATATAATTTATGACCATATCTCATTGACTTAAATGAGCTAACCTGTGAACATAGTTGTTTAGAATACGACTTACTTGCTTTATAAAACCATTTTTTCATTTTTTATTTTTTGAGGAGGGATGAGGATTTGCCTGAAAACATTTTTTTCTCACAAGCTGCCCAACTACGAAAAAAATCATTATTCCGAAACCTCCTGATGTTGATTCCTTGTGAAGGGCAGTTGAGTTGCCCAATGTGTGCCACTCATGACAGAAGCCCCCTGTTTTAGAAACATAATTTTTAAGAAATGCTTTTATGAAGTTGAATTTACCTTAGTGTTGTCAGCATTCTAATTTTTTTTTTTTTCAGATGAGAATCGTGACTCATTTAAAGATCCTTGGGCATAGGGATTTTCCTCAGAAAATGCCTAACCGAATTGTGTGCTAATCAGAGTGATAGTAGCTAGGCATTTGGCAAATACTCTTAATTTATTTTTCACACATTTATTTTTCACACAAAGGTACTTTTTAGCTGTTTATCACTATCCTCCCCCGCCACCTTTTTTTTTTTTTAATTGTAGTATATTATCAGTTCATGGCTGAAGAGTTCTGGAGCTCTAAATATTTTGGGTAGTGTATAGTTTCTGTAGCTTTGTCTTTTACGTTTTTGGTGGCCTTAAAAACTTTGTGCTTTTAAAAAATTGTTTAACTTGGAAGTGTTTGCATAGCAACAGGATATTTATTTAGGAGATTAGATGCTCCAGAGCTATTATTCTGGATGCTACGAATTGAAATTAAAGTGCAGGTGGTGGTGGTTTTTGGTGGCACTGCACACCAGTATATTTGGAGGAAAAAAAGGAGGCATCCTGAAGACTGATTTTATAAGTATCCCTAATTGTTTTTTAAATTGGTAATAATAAAAAGGAAACCATAAAGAGGAAGAAGGACGTTTTGTGAATCTTCCAAGAAATTTGGGAAAGATACTAAGTTTACTGACCTGCTAAGAAGTGTCTGTAAATGATGATGTTATTGGAGTGGACTTTAGGAAAACAGGAAAAGTAAGGAGGAGAGGGAAGGTTAAGTTGTTCTGCATTTAAAACTAAGAACTTAGAAAATTCAGCTGGTTGAATTTCTAATTCCTCATTTTATGTAGCAAAAGTCTGCAGCCAGTGACAAAAATTATATAATTTGGAAATTATTAAATTCAACTGAGTTTGTCAGCAATCCTAAGAAACAAAATGTCATTTACTGCTCTTGGAGGTTTATACAGTTTATATATATAGTTAATGAAGTTAGTTGAAAAATGAGACTTTTGTAGGATTAGCCGTAAGCCAGACTAACATCTAATATTCATTACTATTTGTGGGGACCATGATAAATTGTCAGTGGGAAGTCCATCTGCTTGGAAAAAAGTTTATACTAGTTAAAGCCCAGGAATTGTAGAAGTAGAAGTAATATATTCCAGAGTCAGGATTCACCTATTCCTCTCATACTTTATGCTTATACCTTATACCATTCCAAAGGGAATGTTGCTTAGTTGTCTTTGACCTTGGAAGTGGTGGGAACATGACTTTGTCCTGAAAATGCTTTTTGTTGCTAGGAGAAGGAAGGTTTCTAACAGCTATTGCACCTTAAAATAATTTGGGGATGCTTAATATGTGACATTTTTGATAAGAAAATAATTAAATAGTGACTTTCCCACTTCACAGAAAGTTTTCGTTTATATGCCACTTGAACTTTACTACTAGCAACAAAGGGATGTTGACAAAACTTTCAGAGTTGAACAGATACAGAGTAGAAATGATATGGAACGCTTCCAGAGAGTATTCCCAACTGATTCCAGTTAAAGTGGTTTTCAATTTAGCTCATACATTTAGGGTGATGGTTTTCAGATAAGGTGTAGTAAATATTTGGATTGTCACTACATGGTTTTATGAGATCCGAATCTAGGCAAAAATGTCCAGTTAATAAGATGCACTAAGAAAAACTTGTGACTTCCATCTTGGTGGAAAATCAAATGCATACGAACATATTCACTCGCCTTTAAAGAAGCTCTTATAAGGATAAGGAAAGAGAGGTACAAATGTAACAGTTAACAAATCTGTATCTATATATACCTTCGATAGATAAAGATATTACCAATGATAAGGAGCATTGGGATCCTTAAAGATGAATTAAATCTAGAGCCTACCCTGAAGAAGAGTATGTTCTTTGAGAGATTGAACATGTATAGGAGCTATGTGGTAGAAAGAATAACTCTTAAATGTGTGTCAAACCTTGCTCTAAGCACTTTATATTAACTCCTTTAATTCTCACAACAACCTTATGAAGTAGGTTTAATAGTTAGTATAGATGAGGAAACTGAAGCACAGAGAGGTTAAATAAAATTTCCAAAGTCATATAGCTAATAAGGGGCAGAACTGTGTGACCTTGGTCTGGTCACAGTTTACACGTTGTAAACCTTAGTGTTTTACTAATTCTTGAAAGCAGTTGGCGCTTACAGGAATGATTTTCTCAATCAAATGGCTTTTGAGGAGTCCTCATTTGCACTAGGTTATGAGATCTGGACCTACCATTTATATCTTGGCAAGCCATTTGTAAGGCTTATTAAGGTTATCCAGTAAGCCTTACTGAACATTAAAGTAGAAAGATTCGTGTTGCTATGAAGTTAGGAACACAGGGGATCTACCACTAGGGAAAACAATGTTTAGTGAAAACGTAAAACTCTACTGGCCTAGACAGATACGAGGAATAAATTGCTCCAGGATTCTGAAATGACTTATGTGCCTGGGTACAGCTGGAGAAGATTAGTAGGTCAGGAGACCTGTGAAGTCAGTGGACAAGGTGGCACAGCCATGAACTCTGTGAGGACAGACTGTGTACAGACTGTCGTAAGAACAAACTGATGCTTTTAGCAAAATTTTTATGCATCCCCACCCCACTTTCTTTTTGGCAGGGTTAGAAGAACATTTAATTTTTGGAAACTTTTAATAGTAGAAAATTTCAAACATACACAAAAATAGTGTAATGATCCCCCATGTACCCATTATATAGCATCAGCAATTACCAACATATAGCCAGTCTTATTCTTCCTCCCTCCAGCTATCTCTACTGAAATACTTCAAAGCAAATTCTGATTATCATTATTTTATCCACATAAATGTGTTACATGTCTTCTAAGTGATAAGGACTCTTAAGTACATAACCTTGATACAATTATCTTACCATTAAATGAACAAAACAGTATTACTAGATAGCTACTCAGTGTTCACATTTCCCCAAAAGCCTTGTAAATGCTTTATTTACAGTTAATTTGTTCAAGTTGAGACCTCAGCAAGGTATGTGCACACACTGTGTTTGGTTGATGTCTCTTAAGTTTCTTTAAGTCTGTGGTAGTTCTCTTTTCTCTCTTTTCCTTACCATTTATTTGTTTAAAAAGTTGGTTAATTTATTTTGTAGCATTTTATACATTTTGAATTTGGCTGATTGCATCCTTTTAGTGTTTAACATGTTCCTTCATGCCCTGTTATTTACCTTTAACTGGTAGTTACAGAAACTTGATCTGATTTTTGGCAAGAACACTTACTTCATAGACTGTGTTGTGTGCTTCACATCACATCTAGGTGTGGTGTTGTATCACATCAGGAGGCATATGATTTCTTGTTGGAGCTCTTGTTAAGATAAACCAGTGGGCTTAGGTGCTGCCAATGTGATCCATATAGTGTAAAGTTCTCTGTCAGCCTTTCATTCTGGTAGTTCTGGCCCATTAACTTTGCCTACATTAATTATTTTCTTAGGAATAGGTTGACTCTTATTTTCAGACATATGTGGCCTTTGCAGATAGTAGTTGTATCCAGCCAAAAAAAGACAAAATTTGTGTTTGGGGCATACGACTGAAAGCAAATTATAGTTAAGCCTTGGTCATCTCTGACTTAACTATGCCAGTACTGAAGGATATGAAAGTGTATTTATATGCACACATATGATATACAAACATTTATTGGGATGCTCTGTATTTTGATAGAGTAAAAACTGGATACTTGTCCTTTCTACCGTGTGAGTTGACCCATTCATTAGGGCTCATTAATCTTTGCGGGTAATCAAAAGCCATGTCAAGTAATAAGATGTTCTCTGGTGAAGTTGAGGAGCCAGTGGTTAGACAAGACTAGTCCTGCCAAATTAAGATCAATCCCACATCAGAGTCCAGCTTTTAAAATTTGTGTTCAGTGCTTAGAATGCTCAGATCCTTCAGGGCATTGCCTTCCCAATACTTGGGAATCAGATTGAGTCATCAAAAGTCAGTTTGGTGAGGATTAGAAGTGTGTAAGAGTTCTCATCCAAGGTTTAATAATAAAAATCTGATGACCTACTTGTGTTTTAATTAGTAATGACCTTTTAATGACCAGTATATTGTTGTCCAGTTGGTGTCATTTACCCTTTAGTAGTAATAATTTCTTTTTTTTTTTTTTTTTTTTTTTTGAGATGGAGTCTCGCTCTGTCGCCCAGGCTGGAGTGCAGTGGCGCAATCTCGGCTCACTGCAAGCTCTGCCTCCTGGGTTCACGCCATTCTCCTGCCTCAGCCTCTCCGAGTAGCTGGGACTACAGGCGCCCGCCACCACGCCCGGCTAAGTTTTTTGTATTTTTAGTAGAGACGGGGTTTCACCGTGGTCTCGATCTCCTGACCTCGTGATCCGCCTGCCTCAGCCTCCCAAAGTGCTGGGATTACAAGCGTGAGCCACCGCGCCCGGCCAGTAGTAATAATTTCTTAACCAACTTTCCTTTTTTCCTATTCCTGTTCCGTCATCTAGCTTTAACTAAATTATTAAAGTCTCTCTCTCGTAATGTTCTACAACTAATTTGCTCTTTTGATTTTCTTTTTGGGTCTTTGTAAGTAACAAATCAGAAACATTTCAGTCAAGATTCTCTCATGTACTGTATACACATAAAGTAGATAGAGTGCAACATATCTTCTTTGAGTGCCATTCACGCTCTCGATTATTCTTAATTTAGCCCAACGTTTTAAAACTTCCAATTTGTAGAATACATTTATGGGCAGCAAATAGTTTTTTATTGTGTCCACTAGGAAATAAAAGTGTCATTCACATGTTAATGTTTTTGAAATTGGGAGTTATTTAATGAGGGTCAGAAGAAGCCATTCGGATGGGAAGAGGAGTATAATATTGCTGATTATTACAATATTACCTTTGTGTGGAAGATGCCTGCTCATTTTCTACCTCTGTTATTTGCTTTTGTAGTGACATAGTTGGATGTTAATTTATTATTATTTTTTCTGCCATATTCTGTTTATTCTGCTAATTACAATTATGGGGAACATCTCCATCTCAGGTTCCTGTTGAGGGGCACATACAGGAACTCAGAGGAAAAAAAAAATCAGCTGTGTTCTTTTTTTTTTTTTTTGCACACAAAACAATAAACATTTTCTAAAAGTACATACAAACAAAAAGATGCATATCAAACATATTAGGAAGGTTGCCCATGGGAAAACAAGGAATAGAAATGGGGGGTGGGAATTAAAGAAAATTAATGAGAGAGGGACTTTGTATGGATCAATGATAATAACTCAATCCTCTATTTGACAAAGAAGAAGGAAGAGGAAGAAAAAGAAAGTGGGATAAAGGATCAGAAAGGGAGGAAAATAGAAAAAATTAGAGTACGACTCCAGGGTAGACCTGTTTTGTTGTCGCTTGGTTGGTTGGTTGGTTTGTCAGTTGTATTTTTCATATGTTTCGCCATGTTGGCCAGGCTGGTCTCGAACTCCTAGCCTCAAGTGATCAACCCGCCTTGGCCTCCCAGAGTACTGGGACTACAGGCGTGAGCCACCACGTCCAGCCCCCACATTGCCTCTGGCCTCTGTGGTAGACCTCCCAGACGAGGCGGCCGGGCAGAGGCGCTCCCCACATCCCAGACGGGGCGGCCAGGCAGAGGTGCTCCTCACTTCCCAGACGGGGCGGCCGGACAGAGACGCTCCTCACTTCCTAGACAGGGTGGCGGCTGGGCAGAGGCGCTCCTCACATCCCAGATGATGGGTGGCCAGGCAGAGGCGCTCCTCACTTCCCAGACGGGGCAGCCGGGCAGAGGCGCTCCTCACATCCCAGAGGGGGCGGCCGGTCAGAGGCGCTCCTCACTTCCCAGACGGGGTGGCGGCCGGGCAGAGTCGTTCCTCACATCCCAGACGATGGGCGGCCAGGCAGAGACATTCCTCACTTCCTAGACGGGGTGGCGGCTGGGCAGAGGTGCTCCTCACCTCCCAGACGGGGCGGCTGGGCAGAGGAGCTCCTCATAACCCAGATGATGGGCGGGCAGGCAGAAACGCTCCCTACCTCCCAGACGGGGCGGCGGCCAGGCAGAGGCTGCAATCCCAGCACCCTGGGAGGGCAAGGCAGGCGGCTGGGAGGCGGAGCTGCAGTGAGCCAAGACCACGCCACCGCACTCCAGCCTGGGCAACACCGAGCACCGAGTGAGCGAGCCTCCGTCTGCAGTCCCAGCAAGCACCTCGGGAGGCCGAGGCGGGCAGACCATTCGAGGTCAGGAGCTGGAGACCAGCCTGGCCGACATGGCGAAACCGCGCCTCCAGCCAAAGGAGAAAAACCAGGGAGGGGTGGTGGAGTGTGCCGGCAATCGCAGGTAGCCCGCAGGCCAGGGCAGGAGAATCACGGGAGCCTGCAGCGAGCCGAGTGTACTCCAGCCTGGGCCACAGAGGGAAGAAAAGAAGAAAGCAAGAAGGGAGGGAGGGAGGAAGGAAGGAAGGAAGGAAGGGATGTTAATTTAAATTTGACTGTGAATTGTTACCTAACATTCCTTAAAAATGATTATATAGTGTAATGCAGCGCAGAAATGGAAAGTTGGTGGAGTATACAAAAGATCGCCACATGTCTTATGACTCATGGCAGTTAAAAATGCCACATATCTTTTTCAAAGCCAGAAGATGTCTGACTAATTTTTGTGTCATGAAATTCTATTGTTAGCATTTTTCTACTAAAAGCTTCTGTTAACTTTTTCAGAGAACCTGCATAACATCCAATTACACATATTTTGATTAATGAGGAAAAAAAAACAAATTGGACCCATCAGGAAATACAGATAAAACACCCTATTGTGTCTCTTAGTGAAACTGTTTGTCCTAAAGATGTTAAATCAAACATTTGAGCTTCGATTCCTTATTTATTGAAGAAATATTTGAGTTCCTATTAAATGACAGGTGCTGTTATGGAAAGAACTGAGCTGTCAGACTCATTAGAATGTTCTGTCTGATTTCCAATGGTCAGAAGTCATGCCGATGGAGGCTGGGCGTGGTGGCTCACGCCTGTAATCTTAGCACTTTGGGAGGCTGAGGCGGATGGCTCACCTGAGGTCAGGAGTTTGAGACCAGCCTGGCCAACATGGCGAAACCCCATCTCTATTAAAAATACAAAAATTAGCTGGGTGTGGTGGCATGCACCTATAGTCCCAACTACTTGGGAGTCTGAGGCAGGGAAATTGTTTGAACCCAGGAGGTGGAGGTTGCAGTGAACCAAGATTGTGCCTGGGCAACAAGAACGAAACTTTGTCTCAAAAAAAAAAAAAAAAAGGTACCATATAGTAGTAACAGGTTATTTGAAGGCTCTCTAAATGGTCTTAATTAAAATATAAACGAAATTATATATATGACTTAATTATTATTTTGCCTTTCTGGATTCCTAAGGATGCATCATGGTGAAAAACAGAGTTATTACACGTAAAGTGTTACATAGTGGTGTGAATTGTTTGCTTTGAGGGTAAAGTAATTGGTCAGTTGGACAAGGTAGTCAGGTGTGCCCTGGAGGGTGGAGAGAAGTCAGCTTGGAATAAAAAATTAACTGAACCTGGGCAACATGGTGAAACCCCTTCTCTCCAAAAAAAATACAAAAATTAGCTAGGCATAGTGGCCTGTAATCCCAGCTACCCAGGAGGCTGAGGTGGGAGTATCGCTTAAGCTCGGGAGGTGAAAGCCGCAGTGAGATGTGATCATGCCACTGCACTCCAGCCTGGGCAACAGAGTGAGACCTTCTGTCAGAAAACAAAAAACTGTGATTCAATATGGAGTCGAAAGGAAGGAAGGTAGACTCTGACTTTCCTGAGCTAGGATGATGTGGACGTACATGCTCTTTCTTTGCTTTAAGAAGATGTTCTTGAAGTCAGGAGTCTGCTAGGTATTTGAAGGACATCTGGCTTGATAATCTTTGATAATATTTTCATACCAGTTTGTAAATCAACTATTGATATATGATGGAGAAAAATATATTCATAAACCATATCTTCCTACTTTATCTCTAATTCACTTGGAATTTGTTTTACTTGTTTTTAGGCTTGTTTATGTATTTGGATAGTTATAAAAACCAATTACAAATATTAATGGAAATAAGAAAATTTTTATCTCATATTTCCAATATTGACACCTTGGAGTGTTTTCTGACACCAAGCAATTCTCTGACAACAACCGTGTATCCAACAATTGAATTCATTTCTGACACTATTTACCTGGAGTTAGCATCAGATCTCACAAGTTAAAGGGCTCAGTGCTTCAAGATTCTCTTCACTTAGGATGCTAGTCACAAATGGGGTGTTCAGGATACTCCTACTCCTGCTTGGATGACTTCAAATTTGGGGGTTCCCATTATCAAACTTGACCGCAACCCCCATCAAGTTTGATAATTTGCTAGAATGTCTTACAGAACTCAGGAAATAACTTTATTTACTGTTTCTGGCTTATTATAAAGGTTACAGCTCATAAACAGCCAAATGGAAGAGATAGGACCCTGTATAGGGCAAGGTATTGGGAGTGAGGGGACAGGGAAATAGCGCAGAGGTTCTGTGACCTTTCCGGGCACACTCTCCTTGATTCATTTACCAATCCGGAAGCTCCCCAAACCCTATTGTTAGGGGTTTTTTTGGAGGTTTTATTAGGTAGGCATGATTGATTGTATCATTGGCCATTGGTGACTGAACTCAGTCCATAGTCCTTTTCCCCTTCCTGGAGGTGTGTGTATGGGGGTGTGGCAGCTGAAAGTTTTAACAGTCTACTCACTTGGTTGTTTTTTTTTCTGGTGACCAGCCCCTATTCTGAAGTTATATAGGGGCCCTCTGAGAGTTACCAGACTCTTACACAAACTCAGGTACGGTTGAAAGGGCCACATTATCGGTAACAAAAGACACTCCTGTCACTCAGGAAATTCTAAGGATTTTAGGAGCTCTGTGCCCCAAACCTGGGACAAAGGCAAAATACGATTATATTTTTCATTGTACTACAGGTACTTCTGTAGCAAAATTACCTTGCACACAATTGGCCCACAGCTTTGAATCTATCTGGGAAAAACAGTGGTAACCCCATAATGGGTTGTCTACTGGATGGCTGATTTTTCTGTCGTGAAAAGGATGAACATGGTTTGTTTCCTTGGAGCAAATGGGTACTTACGCTAGGAAGTTGTCTGCATCTTATAGCTTTCTTTATTCCAATCTGCTTGCTAATGAAGTTCATATAGAATTGAAGTGCAGAAGAGTTAATTACTTACGACTTATGACCAGTCTGGCTTTCTTGTAGAGTTAATAACATTGTTACTTATAACATTATAAACTTGCCAAGAAGGAGAAGTCAGATCTGATTGTTTTGATGTAAGGAAAAACTCAGACTTTTTTCCTCTGCTTTCGCACCATACAACAATCAACATAGAAGACTTTGTGACCAAATATGGGGGATTTCTCCCCACCAGCAAACAAATAATCACTTCTGCAGCACATACCAGCTGGGTGTCCTCCAGTTCAATTATCACACAGCTTACCTGGAGATAGTGTCAGATCCCACAGGTTGAGGACTCAGTCCCACAAGGCTGCCCCTGCTTCAGATACCAGTTGTTAAGTCTGGGCCTTCAGAACTTCTGACAGTCCGGCTCCCAGTTGGGTTTCCCACAACCCTCCTTTGGGGTTAATTAATTTGCTGGTCTTTCTGGTCACCAGCCCTCGTCCTGAAGCTAGGTGCTGCCAGTCATCAGTCAACTCATTAGCATCCAAAAAATACATCACCTCGGAAATTCCAAGAATTTAAGGAGTTGTGTGCCAGGAAATGGGGACAAAACCAAAAGTATATATTTCTCAATACCACATTTGGTAGCTCCTCAATTTGTGTGCTGTTGTGAGTACTTACCTGTCAGCTGAAATACGGATCTAAGCCCTTAGCCCTGTGGCCTGGGGCCACTCACTAGAGCTCTGTGTCATTGTCTTTGAGTCAAGACCAGCCTTATATTTCTTTCATTGTGTTGTACACATTTTTTTTCATATGCACATAAAAAAGGTTTGGAAGCACTGATTGAAAAAATATTGATGTTATAGTTATAAAATATGGTTAATGTTTTTATTTCACTTATAGGTGGTGAAAAGTTGTTAAAATAGGGTGGTGATAGGATGTCATGGCATTTACCAAGCAGGAAAAATAAATGTAAGACCTGTATGCACTTGGTTCTTTGCCAGGGTTCAAGCAGGCTGTTCTTCAGAGAGTATCTGATATGTGCCTCTGTCTGTACAGTGAGGTCAGACTAGAAGCCACTCCATGGGCTCTGGGATATAGATGGAAATCAGAACAAGCCTTATGACTTTTCTTGACATAGCTTTCCTAAGTTTGCATATTATATTCCTTGTTCCATTAGTAAGATCGCTACTAAAAAAATAAGCATCAGTTATGTGGATGGTTTTCCAGAAATCTGAGTGTCTTGTTCTTGGTACATTGTGAGACAGTAACTTAAAACTTTGGGGTGCTCATGAGGAGCTTAATTAGAATATTGAGTTTGATTAGGAGGCAGAGGTTATCAAAATGGCCTGTGTATTACGAAGTAAGAGACCACTGTTGACTGTTGTACATAGAAAATTTTGTTGGGGTTGATCAATTTGGGTTTGTGTCTCACTTGTCTTCATGGGATTTCTGTTGATATATTCACAAGTTCGAGGCTTAAAAACACAAATGCCCTTTGGATTTGCCAGAGTTTTAGGCATCACATGGATTTAAAAATGGTCTGAGCACCTGGATAAAATGCTGAGTACCTTTACTGACTCTTGCTATGCTGCAAATGTTTCCTCTTCGTGGCTAGAACTCTCAGCACATGTATAGCAATAGTGTTTCTATGTGAATGGAATCAGTGCAGGTATATAGCAGATAAGGCCGTTCTTATTAAGGACTCTGAAAGATGATGGTATGAGAGAACTCAAAGAGCTAGGGACAAATTAAGGATTCAGAGAACTATTAACACATTCTCTTCTCCCCTGAACCAAAGGTGGAGATAACTGGCTGCCTCCTTATGGGTATCCATTTGGAACCTTCTCAGAGTGGTTGTGTAATTGTGGAATTCCAACTCTTAGGTTCCCATGAAGTCTACTTGCAAAATCATTGGAACATGGAGTTGGGGTTTGGGGGGTTATTTTAGATAAGCTTTTTATATTTTGTTGGTGATTAAAATGTTGTTAAATTTAGCAACATTTTAAACTACAGTAGGGCCTTTTTGGATTAGCTGGCTCCCTGGGTAATTTTTATGGGGTTAGACTAATCATGACTTGGCCAGAGAGATTTTCAAATTAGCCTGTGGAATTATATATTTGCTTATTGGTAGTAGACATCTGGCTCAGAGTCTGATAGAAAGTGATGCTGTTATTGGCTTTAAGTGATAGCTCAAAGGTGTGGCTGGCTGTGGAATCCTGTAATGATGGCACTGTGCTTAATTGATGTGAAATAACTGGAGATCAGAGAGGGGCTATTATAATCAATGACATTGGTGGTTAGCTGAATCAGAATGGATGAATCAGTTATGAGTTTCTGTTAATAGGTTTAAAAGGAATTTAGGGTGTTTTGGGAGCTTCATTCCATGAAGCTTCATAAACCCCTTATGTTATTATAACTGAAATGAGTTAAATTTTTTTTTCCTTGTTAGATGAGCAGCTTGGAAGCAAATTTTGGGCTTTTAAGCCTTCCAACTCTCCCTGAAGACTTTTGTTAACCAAACAAGGACCCCATAGTAGGAGGTAGTCTGCAAGTAGAATGCTGCTTTTGCCTTTGTCTGGCGTTCTAAGAATCTGATAGGAGCTGTTAAGCCTTTTGTTGTCAAACCAGTACCCTTTCAGGAACTGATAGAGGAGTAACATAATCCTTGGTATTCTGGGTTAAAATTTTTTTTTTTCTATCCAAGAAAAGGGCTATGAATCTTTTGCCAGAGGTCGGAAATGCTGAGGGTGAATTATTTTGTTTTTTTTTTTCCTTGGCAGCAGAGCCTCTGAGGCCCAAGCCTGTCAGATGAGGAAAATGTTTAATATTTAGGAATCATGGCTGTTAGTAATCTACTTTTACCCTAGTTTAGGACTTTGGCCATCATAAATGTAGACAATTATCATAATTGATAATAAAGCTGGAATGAGTGACTATCTAGCTGACTGTTATGCATAGTAATGCCTTTACTCCTCACAGTGCCCCTATGGGGAAGGTAATGTTAATCCCATTTGGCAGGTATGGCGCTGAGGCAGAGAGGTGAAGTCATTTACCCAAGAGATATTATATAGCTAGTAAGTAGCAGAGTTGAGCTTCAAAACTAGGCCGATTGGCACTGCTAGTCTATATTGATTTTTCTGGTTTCTAATTTAGTAGAATTAGGAAGGATCCTGGATTAGGATAGGAATAGGATTTTTATGGGAAAGTGGTTTTAAACAAATTTACAAAGCAAGCTGAATTCTTTGTTGCTAATATATTTTGTTGGTTTAAACGCTATCAAACAAACATTTTCCAGTTTTCTTCTCTAGAGAATTTAATAATTTCTCAATTAGGTTTTAATATGTACTTATAACTAATATAGTAGTTACTACTTTTCATGTCTACTGTTTGCCAACTATTATAGCGTATTTAAGGTATATTAATCCTTAACAGTACTGCCAAGGAGCAGACTGTTTTTATCCTGGTTTCACAGATGTGTAGTGTACTAGACCACAGAAATATTCCTGTTTTTATCTTGATTAGTGTTTCACTGGTATTAGTATTTTCAGTGGTGATCATTTGACATCTAGGAAAAAAATTTTCTTCCCTATTCCTACCCTTTAACCTCCTTGTACATTTCTTTTTCTTTCTTTTTTTTTTTCTTTTTTTGAGAGGGAGTCTAGCACTGTTGCCCAGGCCGGAGTGCAGTGGCGCGATTTCAGCTCACTACAAGCTCCGCCTCCCAGGTTCACGCCATTCTCCTGGCTCAGCCTCCCTAGTAGCTGGGACTACAGGCGCCCGCCACCATGCCCGGCTAATTTTTTTTGTATTTTTAGTAGAGACGGGGTTTCACCATGTTAGTCAGGATGGTCTCGATTTCATGACCTCGTGATGCGCCCGCCTCAGCCTCCCAAAGTGCTGGGATTACAGGCGTGAGCCACCTCTCCCGGCCTCTTTTTCTTTTTTTTTGAGACAGGATCTCACTATGCTGCCCAGGCTGCTTTTGAACTCATGGGCGCAGATGATCCTTTTGCTTTGGCCTCCCAAAGTGCTGGGATTACAGGCGTGAGTCACCATGTCTGGCCTCACATTTCTTTTTAATTTTTTGGCAGAATACCCAACAAAACAGTCTTTGTGGAGGGGTCAGCTACCTTATCTGTTGTTCATCTCCACTGCCTGGCATATAACTTGTTTGTAATTGTGGTATTTCTGCACTTCTTGTTGTGTAAAGTATTATATTGGGCTTTCTAAAAATCCATTTTACACACAAAAGTGTAAAATGTGCTAAAAGTTGCTGTTGGGATATTTACTTGACTTCTTAAATAAACTCAGAACCATCTAGTTTCCAAAGTGCTTAGCTGTGTGGATGAATAACAGTGCTTTATTGATGAGAGTTCAAAGTTCTGAGTGAGATTTTATGAATTTTTTAGTAATTGCTCACTCCTATGTATCAAAGATTGCCAGTGGGGGGAGATAGGGGCAATATAATATTAGCTGATAGCAGGTCACTTAATACATGGATATATGGAATACCTGATATTGCGAGTCTAACATATCTTTTTATTTATTTATTTTTATTTATTTATTTTTTGAGATGCAGTTTCACTCTTGTCGCCCAGGCTGGAGTGCAATGGCACGATCTCAGCTCACTGCAACCTCCACCTCCTGGGTTCAAGCGATTCTATTGCCTCAGCCTCCCGAGTAGCTGGGATTATAGGCATCTGCCACCACGCCTGGCTAATTTTTGTATTTTTAGTAGAGACGGGGTTTTAACCATGTTGGCCTGGCTGGTCTCGAACTCCTGACCTCAGGTGGATCCGTCCGCCTCAGCCTCCCAAAGTGCTAGGATTACAGGCATGAGCAACCGTGCCTGACCTAACATCTCTTTTTCTTTTGAGCTTATGAAATATTAGGTCTCTCATTACTGTAGTAATTTAGGGAGAAAAGAGAATGAAAGTAAGTTCTTTTCTACCACTTTATTTCCTCATTTCTGAAATTGTTTTTGCATAGTTGGAATTGTGGGTTACTCATTTCATAACCAGTGATTACAGATAATTAAAAAATTATTCCAGGTAATGTTTCTGTTTTGAAAATGAGGTAGTAACAATGAGAGCCAAGGAAGAAATGAGAATTTAAATGACAGCTCCCCTCTCTGCGATGTGATGTTCTGAATACTTGTAAGTCAAATACCAATATTCTTAAAGGTATTCTATGAATGACTTGTACACTGCAGTTCCAGTTTTCTTCTTTTTGTGTGGTTGGTTCTAGGGAATACCCTGTGGTGTCAGTGGGTGTTCCCTAAAAGGGATTGATTCAGATTGCTTTTTGATTATTCCTTCCTGGCTCCTTTTGCATGTGAGTAGTTGACTTAAAAGAGCAACTATTTAATTTTTATGATTCTTTTCATTAGTTGGGTGGTAGTTCTGTCTCACCTGAGCTTGCTTATATGTATTTAGTAGGTCTATTAGGAAGACTGGGACTGCTGGGCCTTTTGTTCCATGTGGTCTTTCATCAAGGAGAATAGACTGAGCTGCTTCACATTCAAACTCAGGGCAGCTTTCCAGGAGGGGGAAAGTGGAAGCTACAAGGCCTCATAAAGGGCTTAGATTTGGAAGTCATACAGTATTCATTCTGCTATAATATTGTGGTTAAATCAAGCCCCAAGGCCAGCCCAGATTCAAAAGGTAGGGAAATAGACCTCACCTATTTATGGAAGGAGCAGCAAGGTCCCTTTGCAGATGGGTATGGACTCAGGGAGCTGTGATTCCTTGGTGGTTATTTTTGTGACAATCTACCAAATAACCTACAGTGAACTCAGCATTGTATCAAAAAAGCTATACTCTAGAGGCAGCTATTGTAGATCCTTCAGTGATCTTCATTACCATGAACAATAAAGTACTTTGCTATTACTACAACAGATGTTAAACAAAGGCTATCGAAAATGGTGATATCAGTGGTGTTGAAGATATGCAGATTGGCTAAAATATTGTAGAGATGGTCTCCATTCTTACAGGCTGGGCGGGAGGATTCTAGTGATTCTAGTTCTCTGATTCTGACCATACAGGTAACAGAATCTTGCTTTCCTATGATATAATGAAACAAAACAAGCCCATTCTGGGGGGAGCAGTGAAATGTTGATAAGAAAAACAATCTACTAATAATTCTAATTTAATAAATATTTGTCGAACTGCTGTTTTGTCTGAGGTACTGTTATAGGTGATTTGCAGAGTTCAAAGATAAATCAAGATAGTTAAAAATTTAAAGCAGAAAATTGTTTACAATTTGATGGAAACAGACTTGAGGATGAGAGAGGATGGTAAGGTGAGCCCAGTGTAAAGAGTGTTTCTCCCTGAGGGACATACTGATGTTTTTGGAAACTAAATAATGCTGGCTCTTAATAGAGGAACTGACACCTTTTGCTGTTCTGTAAAATGGGAAGGGGAGATGCTTTTGGTAACCTAGATTGCAGAGATTCCATAGATTTTGTATTGAGTAGTGGACTCTCAACTGCCCTTGTTGAAGTTTTTGGCCAAGATTGAAGCAAACTATATGCTCAGCTTAGCTGGTTGTGGAAAGCAATGTTAAAAAGATTTGTATTGCTTGAGAAGTTAGTGGAGGGAGAATATTCAGGGCTCTTTATCATCTTGTTTTTAAAGCTAAATAAACCTGGAAGGTGTCTTCCCTCCAACTTCAATATTCTGTGAGTCAGTGGGTTGCTTACAACTAGACAAAGGATATTCCTAGGCCTCAATGAATGTGGGTACGCTTGACTAAATCCCTTTCTTCAGGATTACAGTTCGTAATATTCTTGATGATTCCATGTTTGGGAGTGCTTTTCTCATGAGAAATTTGAGGAAGACACTGTGTGCCGATGCTGTGAAAAGCTTGTTTGAAAGGTGCTGGCTGTTCTCTTAAGGCAGAGTTTTAAAACCAGAATTTCAAGGATGATTCTGACAGATTGTTGCCCTCAGCCTTGGAGTGGCTGAGTGGGGACAGGACTGCTCAATGCCTAGGCCAGCCTCTGGACCAGCTGCAATTCTAATTTTCCCAGCATGTTGAACAAATGTTCTCATTTTTTAAACAAGCCATAGCATGAAAAAAGGTAGGCAGAGTTGCTTTGAGGGGTAGAACAGTGCTTTGGAAGTGTGATGAGGACAGGTACTGTTTTCCTAAGTCAGGGTTCTTGGTTGCAAACAACAAAGATTTACTCCAGCCAATAACCATATAGGCTTAAGTTGTCTGAGGCTGTCCATGTCAGCTTTATTCCCAAATCAATAAACATTTGAAAGTGTTTTCTGTATCAGGCACAGATCTAAGGTTTTAGGTATACAGAGAATCTCTCAGGAAACCGCTTCTGTATAAATATTTTAGGATGTTTGATGCCTCGTTTCTCTCCTGCTATAGTTAAAGGGACGATGTTTATCTGTGTTGACTGGTTAGAAATTGATTATGTGACAGTCCCACCAAAGGGGTTATTATAATCACAAATTCATAATGTTTTTGATCAGTTATTTTAAACCCTGTTGTACAAATATTTCAATCTTTGTTAGCATCTAAAAATCTTTACAGGTCATTTATAGTATCACTTCCCTCCTTTCTCCCTGTGAAAGTTGTTTCAAGTTTTTGAAAAAAATTCATATTAATGTCCTATTTGCTTGTAATTTTTTATCATTAAAAATAGCTGAGTACGTGGTGACAGATTGCTTTTCAGTTTTGATTTTTTTGAGGGACCCTTGAAAAAGAAGTAAACGAGAGAAGGACCCAGCCCCAGTAGAGGCTCTAGTACTTAAAGAAAGTGAATAGGAGAGGAGAAGATACCTTTAAAAAAAAAAAAAAAAAAGCTCATGCCTCCAGATAGCCAGAAACAGCTTCTCCTGATGTAAAAGCTATTTTTCTACTTTTCTTGAGTCTTACCTTTGGTTGACATTTTGGGGCCTTCCTTTTCCTCCTCAAAACTGCCTTACAAGTTCATCTTAAACTAATAAGCATTTGAAGAGTTGGGGTACACAGATGAGACCCGGTAATGTAACTTGATCATGTGCTAAGCTCCTTGGCACTTGTTTTAGGCTCTGAGTGATCTTTGCTTGGAAAGGCTTCGAAACTTACAGAATTACTTAGTGTATTTTGTTAGTAAATGATCAGAGTGTAAATTTGGACTTTTTCAAGATAATTGCAGATGTCTCTGAAGTGTAGAGTGTGTTTAAATCTAATTTATGTAACTTAAATCACATTCTGTTAATCACGGTAAACGTTTATGAAGTTAATGGCCTTTAAAGCTTTCAATTTAGTTTTTATTTAAATGTGAATACAATGCTGAAAAAATCTCTCTCTGTGTATTCAGTATAAATATTTATGTTCAAGAAAACAGTTTAAGCTTTAACTGTTGTAATATATTTAATTATCTGGTAAAGTTAGCTACTATTCTGTCAAATTGGGCTTTTGAAGAAAGGACCAATTTTTGTTTTTCTTTGGATAGTTTTCACAATAGTTCTTTGTTCTGTCCTTGTCTTGCATTTTATTTTAGTCTTATATTCATTTTTCTTCACATGGAGATAATGGATGATGTGCCAGATGGTTTCAAACACAAACTACATGACATATGCTCAGTTTTTTTGATTTGAGGAGTTTGTAAAGATTTTCTTCAACTTGCGATAGCAAAGTTTCTTAACTTAATTTTTTCTGTAAATGATTTACCATATTAAGGTAATTCATAGGTTCAAGTTCCAGAGATTAGGAGCTTAGTGTCTTTGGGGACCACCATTCAGCCCATTGCAGTCTGTTTTCTGGGCCCCAAATATTCATATCCTTCCCATGTGCAAAATACATTTACCCTACCACAGCGTCTCCAAAATTTTGACTCATTACAGTATTAACTCAAATGTAAATCTCACCTAAATATTATCAGCTCAAAAATCCCAAATCCCATTATGAAAATCATTTAAATCAGGCATGGGTAAAACTCTGAGTATTATCCAGGGCAAATTCCATTTGGTTTCAAGACCTGGGAGTAATCCTCTATCTTTAAATATTTTCTAAAGAAAAATTTTCAAGAAGTAAAAGAGCATATTTACTAAAAAAACTTTTTTTTTTTTTATATTGCTGAACCTCTCACAGAAAGTTTTTCTACCAGCAATATATCTTATTAGTGATTCTTTTACCCAGCCATTCTGATCATCATGTTATCATTATGTATATATAATATAAAACCTTCAAACTTTGCCATTTTCACATGAACAAAAGCTTAAAATGTTTTTGGTGTTAGTGTCTTTTTATATTTTCCCTTAATTTGTCTTTACTGCTCATATTTTTATCACTTTTTTTCTATTTTTCCTGGTTTGTATGATGTCTTTATATATTTAGAGCTACTGATTTTTGTATTGCAAGAATATTCCCAAGGTTCAATTTTTTTTTAGTTTTGTTTTTTGGTAATATACTGAGAGTTTTTTTTTTTTTTTTAAATACAGTCATATCTGCTCTTTTTCCTAGTGTACCCTTTGCACATGTTGTTTGAATGTGCTTCCTCAACGTTATGTGGAAAAGTCATACTGTACTAACCTTATTTCTGAAAATGGATGTGTCTGGTCTTCGCGGGAATTCACATAATCTGGCAGAAAGGAGGCTCATCTTTGAAATCTGATCTAGGGGCCATTGCAAGGAGCTCTGTGCTCTTGTCTATCTTCTCCATCCAGTGTGGCTCTGTCAGATTTTCAGATCTCACATTTACAGTTTGAACCCTCTATTAAATCCTCATCCACTGAGGTCAGAAAGTGTTTGGATTGCAGAGATATTTTTTGAGTAGTTAATTGTATAATAAACTCTAGAGAGTGAGTGCAGGAAAAAGTGTCCCTAAGGTGAATGTGAAACCAAGATATGCTGCAAATGCTTAAAAAATTCAGTTCTGTTACAAGGTATCCTTGTAAGTCCTAAATAAATGATTCTGTAAGACTTATTGATATAGAAAGAAATGTCAGTGAATAAAGCATTTTACAAAGCAGTTTCATGGTCTGATTTCAGTTGTAGTGAAAAAATACGTGTCCGTATCTATGTATAGAAGAGTCTGCGGTAGATAGTAAACTGATTATTTTGAGGTACTTGGATTGATAAGTTTATGTAAAATTTTAACCCTATGTATTGTATAGATGTATATGTAACATTTTTAATATATTTGATCTTTTTTTGCATTTTTTGCCCTTCTACAATGGTTGTTTTACTTGGGTAATAAAAAACGTTGGTACCTCTTCCCTTCCTACCCTAAGGAAACAGCTTCACGGAAATAATTATTTAGAATAGTTGTATTACTAACTTGAAGTTGACTCTACCGTAATGTTTTTAGCAATTTTTCAGATTCTTCACTCTGTTGTTTATATTCATTGAAATGAGGGAAAATGATATTTATTAAACTGAGGGCATTAACTGTAACACTGGATAGATGGTAATATTTTTAGAATTTTTCAGTATATCTGCTGAGATAATTGATTTTTATAATAGTATTTTCATTTGCAAAAGTATTAACTTCCCTGAATAATGGAAACTTGAAGTGATAAGCATTCTATCTATTGTATCATAGCCTAGTGAATGATTTGTAGTTAGTAACAACTTTAGATTATTTTATTTTTTCTTAGTTCTGAGAAATTTCTCATTGCCTTTCAAAATATTGTCCTATATTAACTGTTTGTTAAAGCAAGTTCTCTTGCCTTTTGGTGTGACTTTCTTATGCCCTCAGAATAGTACCTGTAATTTATAGTACTTGAAACTTTTACTTTTTATTTGTTATTTCTCAGGTAAACGCAAAGCACTGAAGTTGAATTTTGCAAATCCACCTTTCAAATCTACAGCAAGGTTTACTCTGAATCCCAATCCTACCGGAGTTCAGAACCCACACATGTGAGTATTCTTGGTAATCAAATAAAAGGCTCAACTCAAGCAAAGATTTTAAAGTTACTGTATTTTATGAATTTTTCCAATTATGAGATGTCAGTATAATTTCTCTGACTAAACTCTCTGGGAATATTGTTTATTCTTTTCCTTCTGGAGTTCCAGTTAAATTGCAAGTTGCATTTAGGAAATTTAACTGTCTTCTGTCCAACTGTACAAATCTTCATCACTTAGTGACAAAATAGAGTCCCATCTTATTAAGCTAGATTCCTGCAAGATTTCTATGTCATAGTAAATTGAAAGAATTGTGTACATGTGAGTGTACAGATATCAGTGGTTATCTCATTTACTGAATTTTTAAATTAAACAATGGAAATGATATTGTAGCATCTTAGTGAAAATATTATTAGAGCATCTTAGTTAACATAAAGCAGTACCTTCAGAACAATATTTTACATTAACCTTCAATTGAATCTAAGTGATGTGAAATATTAAAAAATCTCTTCTAATTTCCCATCCTAACCTATCATGAAAATGAAGGCCAGTGGCTGTACTTTTATAACCATGTCCATAAAAATAATTTTGAGCTAGTTTCAATATTGAGAACTATAAAGCAAGTAGTGTAAGGTATGATTAAAAAGCTGGCAGATACATTTAAAAAAAAATAATTTCTCAACAATTTGCATCTAGACCTTATTAGGCTTAAAATACATTTATTCTTCCCAAAGAGGCACTTTTATTGCTATTTTCTCTTCTTTCAGAATTTGGTATTCATTGTATTTACAAACAGTAACAAATTGGTAGAAGGTAGTGTCTTGCAAAAGAGATGCTTAAAATATTTTTATAACAGCAATGTCTAGAAGGGAGTGAGGTGTGTGTATGTATATATACACTTATACTTTCACTCGTAGCCTTAGAGGGAATGAAAGATATTTTAAATAAAAAGTGTAGTAACAATTTATTTTTCTCAATTGTCTATTAATTTTATTAGACTGGTGTTCATAATTACACTTCTTGTCAGAACTCAGCCTAGAGTCCCACCCTTTTTACCTTCTCTGAAACATCAAGTAGGGGCTATCTTGAGGAAGGAAACTTAGTACTTATTAATTAGTCAGGATTTCAGCAGCAAGGAAACAATTCTTAAAAGAACCTCCTTCCTTATTCTTAGAATTTGTAGTGAAAGCTAGTACAAAACTAATTCTTTAACATAGCCCCTTTCTGTTACCTTAGTTACTAGCTGAACCATATGTTGGAGGTCTAAGAAGGAAAGGATATAGCAGTAATCACCAAACTTATCAGATCTTTCTTTTTTAAAAGCCTTTTTGGACAAGGAGAAAGACAACCTGACTTAAATTAGAACTGGAAAAACATTCATCTATTTGTACTGTCTTCCCTCTGGAGTTTCTTTATATATGCGGAGTTCATGGAGCAAAAATTTTTAAGAAATAGTAAACACAGGGTGGAAAAAAACTTTCTTCCAAAGTTGAGTTCAGGTTTTATTTTTTGTTTTGTTCTTAACTAATGTTTTATAATAAACCTATAGCCAGCTAGATTTCTCATCCTTTGTTTCTTCTCAGCAAGTATTTAAAGTTTGAAAGGACGTTGGTAATAGGTATTTTTACCTTATGATAGACTCTTTAGAGCTTGATTCTGGTATGTAAAAATTTTAGACCCAGACTTTGTTGGAAGTTTTTTATTGTACAGGTCAATTGTTCTGGGTTAGGAATAGGTAACTACTAGCATTGTTACTGGTCAGAGATAACTGTTTTATTACTTAGAACAGCGTTATCTCCTCTACCTTCCCAGCCCCTTCCAAAAGATATCCTTTTGTACTCTTCCTCTGAGTTGTTTGCCATCAAGCACTAAAAACAGTTGTTTCTGTTTAGGATGAGTACTTGCAATTAGAAAAACGTAACTTGTAGTTTGTGGGAGTTTTGAAATAAGATATCCCTTCACATTTATATGTTTTTTCTCCTAAAATTTCCTTGAACTTTAATAATTACAGATGTGAATATAAAACTTGTTCATGAATTTAGGAAAAGATAAGATGAAATAAGCAAGCTAATGAAGTTAAGATATGTCACAGGATCTGGTTTCAGATCTCCTTGGCATTTGATGTCTCCTGGATGCAGGATCGTTTGCAAGATTAAAAAAAAAAATTGTAAGACAGTGTTCTTTTTGTCTGAGAACCAACAGTTTAAATAAAATTCCAATAAATGACAATTGGCTATTGTAATTTCAGCAAGGCATAAGGTAATATGGATTGAATGTCAAATTAAAGGTATACGAGGGGTAAATCATTTTAGAAAACCTCCTTGATGAACTGTTTCCCAGAAGAACAAGATTTTACTGGATTTTGAAAGGCAGGGAAGGTTAAGTGAAGACAAAGGACAATGGCATTCTGGTGAGCGTATGCACAAGAGATGTTTTGGGAACCATGTGTAGATCTGTTTAATTGTAGCAGAGATGTTATTTATAGATTACCTATTTCTCTCACTGGAAGCTTTTAGCATGTTTTCTTTATTCTTGATATTCTGTAATTATATGAGGATAAGCCTCAAATTGCATCATCTTCCCATGTATCAGATTAACCCTTTTAGTTTCAAGATTCATCTATCTCTTTTTCTGGGAAAATTGCTGCTGCTTTCCTTTTGATACATTCCTTCATGTTTTTCCTATCACCTTCTCCTGAAACTTGTGTTACTGGGATGTTGGACTGCCTGTATCCCCTGTATCTTAGACTTTTAAAAAATGTGTTCCATCTCATTGTTTTCTTACTCTGTATCCTGGGAGATTTTCTTTATTTTCCATCCCCTCTATGGAATCTTGGCAATCAGTTTAAATTTCCAAGAGTTGATTGTGGCATTTTCTTAGGATTCTATTCTTAATTTTGGATACAAAATAGGGAATTTAAAAATTCTTTTCTGTTGTTTGAATTATCGATTTCCTCAAGGGTCAGTTTTTCTTTTACCTGTTTCTCATTAGTTTTTTTCACAGCTTATAATTTTTTTTCATGTCTTGTTCTTGATTGTTTCTTGAATGGAAGCTTTGGTTATGGATCATCACCTGGTGGGCTTGGCTTTACTTTTCTGTGAGTATTTTGGGAGCTAGCTCTTAGGCCAGGAATATTACCAATGCTAGAATTAGTAGAGCCAAGATTCACCTTAGGAAGCCTGGTTCTCTCCAGATATGTTTGTTTTCTTTGACGATGTGCCCCCTTTTTATTTTAAGGGAAGAGTAAAGAGGAAAAGTGGAATTAACTAGACCTTTCTTTTTTTTTTTTTAAAGTGTCAGGGTCTCACTGTATTGCCCAAGCTGGTCTTGAACTCCTGGATTCCAGGGATCCTCCTGCCTCAGCCTCCCAAACTGCTGGGATTATAGGCATGAGGTACTGTGCCTGGCCTAGACCTTCCTTATAGAAAGAAGTTTGATTAACTCTGGTTTCTAGGCCTTCATTTCTTCTGACCATGAATTCTCTCTGATCCAGGGTTCTATTCGGACCATGCTTTGTCTCTCATATTCACTGCATGCCTGCCTCCTACCATCTGTTATAGGTTATAGTTTTTTCTGTTTATTTTTAAACCTTTTATTACAGAAAATTGCATACCTATCCAAAAGTAAAGTGGTAGATGAATCTGTCTTTACTGTCAATCAGCTTTAACAGCTTCAACAGTTAATAGCATGGCCAATGTTGTTTTATTTTTTCCTCCAACCCCTTAGTTTTAACCAAATCTCAGATGTTATGCAATCTATAAATATTTTAGTATGCATTTATAAAAGATAAGAGCTGCTTTTTAAAGACATAATCATAGTACCATTGCTACATGTAGTAGAATAAATAGTTCTTTAATGTCATCAAATAAGCAGATGACCTCATTAGTTTTTTTATTTTTAAATAATTTGAAGTGAGGTCTATACAAGATCTTGCATTCTATGTAGTTAGCTGATCAATCTTTTAAACTAGAGTTCCTTCTCTTGAAATCGATTAGTTTTTCTTTGTGATCTACTCTCAGGCATTCAGAAACTTAATTCTTTTAATTTGTTTATTGCTTATTTCCTTAAAAAAGGATTTTTGGGGGGATCTTGGAGGATGAGGAGACAACCTGAACAGGAAACCTTGATTTTTAATTATCGTTGATTAAAATTATAAATATTTTTGACAGAAAATGCATGTTATAGTAGAGACTCTTGTACCCACTAACATTTTTTCCCTTGGCTTTTAAAATGAAAGATTAAACTGGATAGCCAAAGAGTACAAAGAAAAAGCAAAGGAAAAATGTGTGGCTACCTTTTAAATTTTCATCAGGTTTGGATTCTACTAGACACTATAAATCTTTTTGATACTCTAGGGTTATTCTTATAAATGTGGCCACCTTGTGTTAAAATCATGTTGTGTATATGAATTTGACAAACAGAAGTAGATATTCTGTTAAACATTCCTGTTTTCATGATGGTGAGTTATGGTTGAGTGTTCTCAGTATACTGAATCGTTTAGAATATGTTCAGTACAATTGTTATTCTGAAAGAACAGCCGTTTTATCTTCATAGCATATCACAATTGTCAAGAAGAAACACTAGCTTAAAAGTTAACACTGGAAATAAATAGTGATGAATGCAGATAACATTTTGGGGCTTAAGAGTTTTGGAACCACACGTTTTAAGTTTAAAGGGCTCTCTTTAGAACAAGAGAATCTCTAGGATCTCCCTTATCTTTGTTTATTACATTGGAACAGACAGAGACTCAATTGTGCTATAGAACATCTAGGAGTAGTTTAAAGACGTTTCAAGGTCCCTAGTTAGTAACTAATATTCCTCGTATTTCTTGATGAGCCTTCTCAGTAGTACTTTATCTTAAAACTTAGAATTTCTTCTTCTGTTGGTTAAATTGTGAGAACTATGTCTTTTAAACGTTGCTGTCTTAGAATTAATGATGAGGCCGGGCACAGTTGCTCACCCCTGCAATCCCACCACTTTGAGAGGCCGAGGCAGGAGGATTGCTTGAGCCCAGAAGTTCGAGGCCAGGCTGGGCAACATGGCAAAACCCCATTTCTACAAAAATAGGAAAAATTAGCCACGTGTTATGGCATGCGCCTGTGGTCCCAGCTACTTGGGAGGCTGAGGTGGGAGGGTCAATTGAGCCCTGGAGGTTGAGGCTACAGTGTACCACTGCACTCCAGCCTGTATAAGAGTTGAGACTCTGCCTCTATTAAAAAAAATAAATAAAAGTTTGTTTTTAAAAAGAAATAACAATGGGTAGAAATTTAGGAGTCTGGATTTCTATCCTTGCATTGTCGTTATCTCTGTGACCTTGACTTTATCACTTAATTCTGATCTCAATTTAGGCATTGAATTAGAATAGTGACACACTATTTTATATAATGAATTGGGAGGGGAGAGAATTAAGACAGCTTTGCACTGCTTTCTTTAAATAAAGTCTCATGTACAAAACTGATAGGCTTAAAAAGATAAAGGAGGAACTGTGCTGACTGAAGTGTTTGTGAGGTGGGAGAGAGGTTTGTAGCGTTATCTGCCTTCATTCCCCAAATAGTCCCAGGACATCTCTGGTGAATTTCTAAGTGTGAATACCTCTAATCTCCATGAATTTGAAAGTTTTTTTCTATCTCTGAAATTTTTTGAAGCAATCATGATACTGTGAAATCTCTACATTTCTGTGGTGGACCACTTTTACAAAATAGCGGTAATGGTAGAAGTATTTATGGGTATGTATTAATAGATTATGTTTAATCTCAAATGTGTTAAATACTATGGTGTGTGTGTGTGCGCGCACGTGTACGTGTGCGTGCGTGTGTGTGTGTGTGTGGCTGGTTTGGTGCTACTGCTGCGAATCTTTTTTCTTACTGTAGTAAATATACATAACGTAAAAATTTTTATCTTAACCATTTTAAGTATACAGTTCGTTGGGATTAATTATGTTCACATCGTTGTACATTTGTCACCATCATCATCATCCACCTCTAGAACTTTTTCATCGTCTCAAATTGAACTTCTGTACCCATTAAGCAATAAGTCCTTATTCTCCCTTCCTTCTAGCCCTGGCACCCACCATTCTACTTTCTGTCTCTGTCAATCTAACTACTTTTTAGGTACCTCTTATAAGTGGAATCATAACAATATTTATTTTCTGTCTAGCTTATCTCATTCAAAATAATGTCTTCAAGGTTCATTCATATTGTAGAATGTATCTTTCTCCACCCTTCTTTTTAAGGGTGAATAAATATTATTTTATTGTTATGTGTGTACAGCATTTTGTTTAGCCATTCATCTGTTGTTGGACATTTGAGTTGTTTCTACCTTTTGGCTCTAGTAAATAATGATGCTGTGTTTGGGATAATCTTTAAAGCTTAGATCATTGTACTTCTTAATGTTACAGTTTAGGGATATTCAATCTTATCTTTGTCCCACCTTCCACCTCAGTGTACCTGAGGCTGTGGTACACTTCCATAAGTCAGCAATTCACTGGAGAAGTGATTCTCGACAGAGGTGGCAGTGGTAATAGTGGTAGAACTGATTCTCTTTGTGGGCCCCTACCCCCTTGAGATTCACATTCCCTTCAAGCTGGATGTTTATAGCTGAGGTGGTGGATGCTAATTCTGGAATATATATTTGCATAGATTAATGATACATGCTGTTGAGTTGTGTGCTTTTGGTGTTATAAATCATCTTTGTTCTTGAATCAGAGACCGAGGCAGACATTAGAAGATAGCCCTGGTTTTTTAACCCACAGTACTTCTAAGTGCTGCTCCTTGAAGATACATCTGACTTCTTAGCTATTGATGAGTTTTCTAGCCATTTCTAATCAGGCAGTTATGTTGTTGAGTTCTGATTTCAATCAGAATATTATAAGGCCTTTTGCCTTTGTAGTGTGTATGTTTCTGGAAACTTTTATCTATTATTAAGGAAATTTGCTATATGAAGGTAACTTTTTTCAGTGTTTTTTTTTTAAATTATCTACAACTGAGTAACAGTATGATTATATTATTGTTCTTGAGCAAATGTGTTTTCCCGAGTTAATAACTGCTTCATTTATGGTCCACTGTGAATCTTCTCTGAACATAGTTAAATACATCAGTTGATCACTCAGTTCTCCCCGTCTCACCCCCTTTTTTTCTTTTTTTGAGTTAGCTATCCATCCATACTCTTGCTTTAATCTGGAGTGGTTGCACTTGAGGCCTGCTTCACAGGGCTGTTGCCATTGTTTTGTGAATGCCTAATTCTGATTCTCTGTTTCCGGGATTTCATCTTTTTTATTTTTCGCTTTCCCACTCTCATTTTGGTAGAGTATATATTCTAAGTCTTTCTGAGATAAGAATTCTTTCTTAGCAGTTTTTAATTATTTCTTAAGCTTTTTGGGTGTTTGTATGCCTGAATGTGCCTTTGTCTTTTTTTCAGACAGAGTCTTGCTCTGTTGCCCTGGCTGGAGTAAATGGTGCTATCATAGCTCACTGCAGTCTTGAACAACTGGACTCAAGTGATTCTCCTACCTTAGCCTCCTGAGTAGCTGGCACTACAGGCATGTGCCACCATGCCTGGCTCATTTTTAAATTATTTTGTAGAGGACAGGGCCTTGCTGTGTTGCCCAGGATGGTCTCGAACTCAAGCTATCTTCCTGCCTCGGCCTCTCTGAGTGCTGGAATTACAGCCATGAGCCACTGCCTGGCCTTGAAAATGTCTTTAAATAAATAACCCTCATAATAGATTAGCAGTTTTATTGGGTATAGAATTCTGGGGTAGAAATTTTTCTCCAGAATTGTGTTTGTATTTCGACAATGTTTTCTATTTTCCATGGTTACTTTAAAAGGTTAGATGTGACTTTGATTCCTGAACCTTTGTATGTGACCTCTTTTTTCTTTTGTGATATATTGTGGGGATTTTTCTTTTTCCCCAGTGTCTGAAATCTTGCTGTGTTTGCATTCTTCCTCCCCACCTCCCCTCTTCCCTTTTCCCAGTCTCTTCCCTCCTTTCCCTCCTCCCCTTGCCTTTCTTTTTCCTTGTAGTTTGCTCTCAGTGGACTCTTTCAATCTAGAAACCACTCTTTCATTCTAGGAAAGACAGTTTATTATTTTATTCATCTGGGGTGTGTGTTCTTCTGACATTGCTATATTGATTCAATGAAATCCCATCAGACTTTTAAAATATGTATAATGTGACAGTTTGATTCTAAAATATGTATGAAAATGCAAAGGACCTAGCTAAAAACAATTTTGTAAAACAGTAAGTTGGGGGACTTAAAACGACCCAATTTCAAGGTTAACTGTAACACAGTCAGCCTACAAGTACAACCTACAAGCCACAGTAATTAAGGCTTGGTGGAAGGATATTAAGGATAAACAAATGGATCAATGGAATATAATAGAAAGTCCAGTAGACAAACACACATGTATAGTCAATTTATTTTTGACTATGGTGCTTATACAGTTCAGTGGGAAAAAAGATAGGCTTTTCATAGTGATGGAACAAACTGGAAAAAGGTTTGAAAGGATAAATCTTAATTTCTACTTCACACCATATGCAAAAATTACCTCAAGATGGATCATTGACCTAAAAGTAAAAGCAAAAACTCTATAAAGCTTCTAAAAGAAAACATCCAAAATATATTTGTTATCTAGCATAGGCAAAAATTTCTTTGATAGGACAAAGAAACCACTAAAAAATAATAAATTGGATTTTATCAAAATTAAAAATTTCTGCTCATCAGAAGTTTTTTAAGAAAATAAACAGGCAAGGCCAGGCACAGTGGCTCATGCCTGTAATCCTAGCACTTTGGGAGGCCGAGGCAGGCGGGTCACTTGAGGTCAGGAGTTCAAGACCAGCCTGACCAAAATGGTAAAACTCCATCTCTACTAAAAATACAAAATAGCTGGGCGTGGTGTCGCATGGCTGTAACCCCAGCTACTTGGGAGGCTGAGGCGAGAGAATTGCTTGAACCTGGGAGGTGGAGGTTGCAGTGAGTAGAGATCATACCACTGCACTCTAGCCTGGGTGACAAGAGCAAAATTCTGTCGGCGCAAAGGCAGGGAGGAAAGCAGGGAGGAGGAGAGGGGAAGGGGAAGAGAGAGAGAAAAAGAGAGACTAGAAGAAAACATTCACAATGTATTTATGTCTGACAAAGGACTTTTATATATATAATAAACTAAAACTCAAAACAACCCAGTTTACTTTTTTGGTTTTGAGACAAAATCTCACTGTCACCAAAGCTGGAGTGCGTCATAGCTTAGCCTCCAGAGTAGCTGGGACTACAGGCTCATTACATCACGCCCGACTCATTTAAAACCATTTTTTGTAGAGGTGGGATCTTGCTATGTTGCACAGGCTGGTTTTGAACTCTCCTTAAGTGATCCCCCTGCCTCGGCCTCCCAGAGTGCTAGTATTACAGGCATTGAGCCGCTGGGCCAGCCCAAAGAACCCAATTTGAAAAATGGTTTAAAGACTCTGATAGACACTTCACAAAGAAGGTATTGGAATGGATGATAAGTATATGAGAAACAGCCATAAGAACATCAGTAATAAGAGAAATGCAGACTAAAACAAAAAGGTGATACCGCTACACCTCCACCCGAAAGGCTAGAATTTAAAAGACCAGGCAATATCTTGGCAAATATGTAGTGTAAGCAGAATTCTCCTATATTGTTGAGGAAGCAGAAAATGATACAACCACGTTAGAAAACACTTTGCTAGGTTTTTAATAAAATGAAACAAGCACCTGCCTCCTGACCCACCAGTCCTACTTTTTGTTATTTGCCTAAGATGAAAATACTCTCAGAAAGATTTGTAAGTGAATGTTCATAGAAAGTTTATTCAGAATAGCCTCCAAATTAGAAAGAACCCAGAGTGTTCAATAACAGAAGAATGAAGAAACAAATTATGGTATATTATTTAATAAAATACTCTTCCTCAATAAAGTGGAGAAAATACTGATACCTGCAACCATATTCATGAATCTCTGAAAATGCTGAGCAGAAGAAGCCAGACACAAAAGAGAACATACTGATTCTATCTCTATGAAATCTAGAGTAGGCAGAACAGACCTGTGGTGACTGAAATCAGATCAGTGCTTGCCTCTGGAGGAGATTGACAAGAATGGCACCAGGGAACCAGGAAATTTTCTGGAGTGATGCAATGCTCTGTATCTTGCTATATTTTGTGAAATAGAAAGGTGTCTGCATTTGTCAAAACTCATTGAGCCACATATGCTTATGATTTGTGCATCTCACTATATGTAAATGATGCCTCAATTTTAAAAGCAATCCAGAACAATAACAATTACATATATACATATATTATTATTATTATCATTATTATTATTTTTATTATTATTATTGGTGTTTTCTTTTTTTTTTTTTTTTGAGACGGAGTCTCACTCTGTCATCCAGGCTGGAGTGCAATGGTGCAATCTCGGCTCACTGCAACCTCCGCCTACTGGGTTGAAGTGATTCTCCTGCCTCAGCCTCCCGAGTAGCTGGGATTACAGGCCCACACCACCATGCCTGGCTAGTTTTTTGTATTTTTAGTAGAGACAAGATTTCGCCATGTTGGCCAGGCTGGTCTTGAACTCTTGACCTCAGGTGATCTGCCCGCCTCAGCCTTCCACAGTACTGGGATTGCAGGCATGAGCCACTGCGCCTGGCCTAATTTTTGTATTTTTAGTGGAGATGGGGTTTCGCCATGTTGGCCAGGCTTGTCTCGAACTCTTGACCTCAGGTGATCTGTCTGACTCACCTCCCATAGTCTGGGATTACAGGCTTGAGCCGCCGTGCCTGGCCAGTAACAATAAAAATTATATTGATAGATTTTTTTACTCTCACTGAACAGTATTTGTGGTTTTCTGTCCTTGTTCTCAAAGCACCTATATATTTCGACAATTTAGATGACTTGATAAATATATGAACACTGTGTTTTATTGAATTCAGCTTTTATGCCTGTGGAACAATACTGTGATAAATTTTATTTCTGCCCATGTGGTTTCCCCTTTGATGATGTTTGAAAGAACCCTAGAGTGAAATTTTTAAGAAGGTTATCAAGTTTCTTTTGAGGATTAATCTGGAGTATCTGTTGCACCACATCAGGTATAGTGTACCCGTAAGTAGCTAGAGTCCCCTAAAAAGTGTGTGGGGACATGTTTTTAGTGTGCTTTAAAAATAACATTTACTATTCTTTTTTTTTTTAATACAGAAAAAGTATAAAGAAGAAAGCCAAAATGGCCCATTATCTATCATCCAGGTAGTTCATGTTACCCTTTAAAAAATCAGTAGTACCTGCTTCTGATAAGAGAATTCAGTTGGTACAGAAAGTTATAAAACAAAAAATCAGCTTTATGCCCTTAATATTTATCTCCAAAGATAGCCCTATTAAATGTAAAATGCCTTGCAGAAAAGCTTATTATATGTCAGAATACATAATTTATATAGATCCTTAAAGAATATTTACACACAATAGCAGTTTTTTTCTGCACTTTTTTGTAGCTTGATTTTTTATTCACTTAGTAACTTAGTACATCTTGAAAATATTTCTGAATTAACACATACCCTTTTCCTCCTCCTCCTCTTCTTCTTCTTCTTCTTCTTCTTTGTTTTTTGAGATTTTCTCACTCTTGCCCAGCCTGTAGTGCTGTAGTGCAATCTCAGCTCACTGCAAGCTCCACCTCCCAGGTTCAAGTGATTCTTGTGCCTCAGCCTCCCAAGAAGCTGGGTTATAGGCATGCACTACCACACATGGCTAATTTTTGTATTTTTAGGTAGAGATGGGGTTTCACCATGTTGGCCAGGCTGGTCTTGAACTCCTTGCCTCAAGTGATCCACCCACCTCGGCCTCCCAAAGTGCTAGGATTACAGGGGTGAGCCACTGTGCCCCAGCCACATACCTATTCTTAGTTATATAGTATTCATTACGTTGTATAGGTGTATTATATGTTTAACTAGTTCCTTATTGATAGCTATTTAGATTATTTTCATTGTTTAATTAAAAACAATGTTTTAGAGAACAACTTTGTGCTGGTGAAATGTACTTTTAAAAATTAACCAATGTTTAATTCTTCATAGATTGGTAATTTTCAGCCGTTTTCTTGTCATAGGAGAGACTGGAAGTAACTGTGTCTTCTCAACCTTGTTACTATTGAGATACTAGATTGGAAAATTCTTTGTTGTGGGAGGCCGTCGTCCTGTGCATGGTAGAATGTTTAGTGGCGTCCCACTAGATGTCAGTAACACCTGCCCCCCTAGTAGCTGTGACAGCCAAAATGTCTCCAGACATTACCAAATGAACCTTGGGGTGCAAATTTGCTTCTTCTTAGGACCACTGGTACAGCGGGCACTGCAGGTTTACACACATGAACCTTTTTCCTGACTGAAGAGCTGCAGAAGTCAGATATAAGAGGTGTATTCCTTGGGGTTTGAATGGATGCCAGAAAAGGGGAATTTGGGGAATGGCTATAGGGATATCTCATAGAGCCCAGGGAGAACATCAAAGCTTTGGGAGCAAGTCATAGTTGCCAGAAACCAAAGCAATCCAGTACGTGTTCTTTCATACATTTAGCAAATGTTTGTTGAATGTCTGCCATCTGCTAGTTACTATGGTGTGGGCATAGGTATTTCATGTTGAAAAAAGAGATGTGATTGTTACTTCATGAAGCTTGAGATTTAGAGGCAGACACAGACGTGTGTGTGTATAAAATTATAATCACCTACTTGCTATTAAAGGAAGAGAACCAGGTGCTACGAGAAAATAAAATACAGGCCTAATTTAGAAGGAGGGTGGTGAAAATGTAGTCAATGAAGGCTTCTAAACTTGAGTGAGTTTTACTAGATTTGGGGGAGGGATTGATGAGTGTTCCAAGTGGAAGGAATCGCATGTATTTGAAATTATCAAGGTGGGAAATATTCAACTTGTCATGGAATGGAAGGAATGACAGTTCACATGGAGGATGACTGAATGAGAAAGGAAAAACAAATTTAGATTAAGGGTGTAGAGACAGCTAGATATGGAGAGATGGGCCACATAATGTAGGGCCTTGTAGATAAAGAGCTGGATGACATCCAAGGTGCAGTGGGGAGTTATGGAAAGGTTATAAGTAGGTGAGTGATTTACAATTTAAACTGATTATTTACAGTCTAAAGTAATTATTCTGGCTGCCGTGTGGAGTATGTATTGAAAGGAGGTAAGAATATAGTTAGGGAGACCTGATAAAGCTATGGTAATATAGCTAAAGCATAATAGTCACCTATTATGACTTTAATAATATTAAATTGATGACAGTAAATGTAGAGAGACGGTGAAGAAATTTTGGAGGTAATTAATAAATATTGGTGATAATTTGAATGTAGATGATGACAAGGAGGAAGGTGTTCATAGTGACTTGTAGAATTCTGGCTTGAATTAATGGGTTCAGTTGTGATTACTGTGATGGAGACTACTAGGTATGGAGCATCTGTAAATGGGGGTCATAGGGCAAGATTTGAGTTTTAGATATATTAAGTTTGAGGGACCTGTGACATTTTATTAGCGATATCAAAACATACACACACACACACACACATATATATATAGCGTGTGTGTATATGTATGTATATGTATACATGTGTGTCTATGCTTATGTGCATATATCACATACTCTGGTGTTGAAAATATGAGTCTGGTGCCAGAGGTGAAGTTGTAGATTGGAGATAAAAAGTTGAAAATTGCTGGCATATAGATGAAAGGGTTGCCTAGGAAGAGAGTGAGAATGTATTTTGATGAGAAAATTGTGTCCAGGGCTGAGCCCCAAGAAAAGCTAACATTTAGAGGTTGGATAGAAGAGGAGGGACAGGCAAAAATTAAAAGATGCTTGATGATTAGGAAGCAAACTGGTAGTGCGTGATGTTATAGAAATCTAGCATTGTTTCTAAGTGCAATTGGGAAGGAATTATAGTTGACCATGTCTAATGTTCTGAGAATGCTAGTAAAACTACCTTGTTGGCAAAAACTCCTGAGATACACTTTAAACTACTCTTAATTTCTTACTTACTTGGGAAGAGGTTTTAGCTGCCACTGGAAATTGGGGCCTAAACAGGGAAAGGATCTCATGAAAACATGTAGCCTATAGATTTAGGGCAATTTTCCTTACCTTTTCTTGAAGAAGCATAGCCCAGAAAAACTCTTCTAAGGGTAAACTTTGAGTATAACTGACACAGGATCAGCTCTTAGGAAACAGTCAATAGCAACATGATGCAAACATGAATGTTTGTCTTGTCCTCTTTAATGTTACTCTTTTCTGTGGTGATAAGACATTTCTTTGTATTTTATAAATCAGTACTACTTCAAAATAGTGCAGACTTATCTAATTTGTCTAATACATTCAGTTCACTAAATATGAATATCAGAATTTGAAATTTTCTATTTAGAATGTTTGAGCCATTCTTCTGGACATTTCGTTTTTCAGTTTTTCCTTTTGCCTCATCTTAGATCACAGCAAAGATACTCATTTGTTAGTAGTGCCAGGAAGCAGGCAGTTTCCATGGTAACTGACAGACTGAGTTTACTGTGGAAATTTCCGAAATTAACAGAGCTGCATTGCAGAAGGATGCATAAAGCAGTATTCATCTAGAGATCGTAACAGTACGGACACAGAAGAACAGTTGCAGTGGTGTGCAGGGTATGTCTTACCTTTATTTTCCTGTCTAAGGAAGATTAGTCGTTTATATATATATATATATATATATATATATATATATATATATATATGCTGAGGAGACAGTAAAACAGCTTGGGGCATTTTAATGTATGCTGGCTTGGTAACAGTCAAAGTTGCTTAGGAAAAAGAAGGAAGAAATGATTTGAGAAAGAAGGTATATTTGATAGCATTGGGAAGAAATGAAGATCAGATGATCGAGGTAAAAGAATGTGATAGTGAAATAAGAGGAGAAAACATACTTCAAACTAATTAAATAATAAAAGGTTCTTACGGATAGTGGTTCTAGGCACAGGAAGATATTTATTTGTTGAAGGAAAACAGTAGACATTGTCAAGTTTGAGAAATCAGGTTCTCATGTCCAGGAAAAAGAAATCTGTTAAGATAATTAGCTATTACTTGCTGAAAGATAGGTAGATATGAGAGATGTCCAAGATATTAAACAAGGAGGTTTGCTGCCATCTTAGCCTACTTACCTAAGTGATGAGAGAATCCTAGAAGGATTTCTGCCCCTAATTCCACTCCCTGTTGATTGGTGGGGGATTTTCAAGAAAAATTCTGAAATGTATCTTGAGATTAAATTCGGGAAACAAAACTATAGGATTTGGGCAGATAATTGAAGGTGCTTATCATACAGAGCATAATTATAAATATAAAAGAGAAAAAGGATGTAGAAAATATGATTTAGATTATTTGCATGATAGATGCAATTTAGGTTGCTAGATATCATTTGGTATCATTTATATCATGTAGTCAGCAAACTACAGCTCATGAGCCGAATCCATCCTGTTTGCTTGTTTTTGTAAGTAAAGTTTTATTGGAACATAGCCACACCCATCTGGCTGCATAGTTGCAAGAGACTAGTGGCCCACAAAGCCTAAAATATTTGCTATCTGGTTCTTTACAGAAAAAGTTTGTGACGTGTGATTTAGATGGTGTACTGGATTTTTCAAGGCTTCTGTGAGATTACCACGAACTTGGTGGCTTGAAACAACAGAAATTTATTCTCTCACAGTTCTAGAAGCCAGAAATCTGAAGGTGTTGGCAGGGCCATGCTTCTCCCAAAGGTTCTAGGGGAGGATCCTTCCTTTCTTTCAGTGGTACTGCTGCTCTTCCTTGGCTTGTGGCAGCATAACCATAATCTCTATTGCCTTCTTCACTGTGTCTGTCTTGTGCATCTCTGTCTTCTCCTTTTGTTTGTTTGGTCTCTTATAAGGATGGTTCTTTTATTTAGTGCCCACCTAATCCAGAATCTCTTTTTTTGAGATCTTTAATTTCATCTGTAAAGATAGGTTACTTTCTGAGATTCTGGATGGACATATCTTTTTTTGCGTGGTGGGTGGTGTATAGTTCACCCTACTACAGATGGTATTGAAGAACTGAGTTTTGGCTTCTTAAGTCACATTGTATATTAAGGGTAGCCAGTTCTTAGTGTTTCCTTTGACCTGCTGGAGAAGATATTAAACTCAGGTTTCAAAGGCAAGGTGATAGAGGCATAGTTGAATCGTAGAAGATAGCCTTTGTGACACAATAAGCAGTAGAGTAAAGGGAGTACTAGAAAATTCACAGGAGAAAGGGTACTAAAATATTCACAGGAGACGGATGAAGACCAGTGCCTGATGCTTCATATCGTTCTCTTCTTGTCTCTTCATATTTTTCTCCCCTTAACTCCCACCTCCAAAAAAACAACAAAATGAATTTGAAATTTTAATGAAAAATAGTTGGCACAAAAACAAAAATCACAGTTTTGAGGAATGGCTCATGGCTAAATTATGGCACTGGGAAATATATATATATATATGATTCAAAAGGAGTAGACTTAATAAGCAAGTAGAGGAGTGGCAGTGTAGAACATACACACCAATGTATAGACCAGTGAACCTGAGACTTGGCTTTTGTTGAGAGCCTTTTTGTCATTGTGGGAGTATACAAACTATTGGCCTAGGCAGGAAAGAAGGTCTGTGACATTTTCCTCGTCTCATAAGGGCATATTTGTAAACCATAATAACAGTGGTAGATATCTATTTGCATTCCCTGGAAGTCTCATTTACCATGTTTGGGTATATTCTGAAATGTTCAAAAAGTGATGAATTCACATGGTGAAGAATCAAATAGTAGGCAAGGGATTCCAATGTAGACGCTGGAGCTGCAGAGAAAAGCCACCTTATATTGCCTATATTTCTCACCTGTGCACTTTGAAATGAAGCTTCTGATACAGACTTCATGGAGATGATCATAGAAGAATTAAATAGAAATGGTTAATCCAAATTAGGGTTCACTAAGAGTAAGTAAGCAGTTCCAAACTAGCCTAATACACTCTTTTGAAAGTGTTACTAGGAATGTAGATCAGGAGTTTGGCACAGACTAGATGTATCTTGATTTCAACATTCATGGGCACAGAGGAGGAACATGAAGCCCAATACAGTATTTTCAGGGAGTTTCTTAGAAGCATAAGAGTGAAGTCTGCGTTTTCTTTCTAATCAAATTCTGTTAGTCTGTGACCATGTATATTCTGAACATCAAATAGGAAGCCATGGAAATGAAAGTTTTCTTATTTTCTTCCTTTAACAAAACATTTGAATTGTATGCCTAAATAGCTTCATAGAAAGATACAAATTCCCTTGAATCCAACTACAATTAGACTTTAACTTTTAATTTTTCTGTTCGTATCATTGAGTATATGATAAGAATATCATAAGGAACTAGAATAAAATCAGGTATAAAGCATAGATTGGGATTAAATTAAGCTGGTTGATCATAGTTCACATGTACAGGCTAAAATTTAAGCAGTATAAGGTACTCATGAATACCCTAGATTTCAGGTCTTTGTATTATGTAAAATACACGTGTTCCTAAATGTGTCTATACATAAAATTTATTTCTATAAAATTGTTTTCCTTTTCTCATCAACATGTTTAGATAAGTGTCTCAAAAATAATAAAAGTAAGCTTGAGGGTGTTTAATAAGTAGGTGTTCAAAACACAATTCACATAGTAATAGTATTAAGAATTAGCTAACATCACAAATGAAAAGTAGTTGAGACTCTTGGTTTTTAATTTGCTTTAAGAACTAAATTTCTGACTTTGTAAAAGCAATTTGAGGTTTGTAGTACAAAATGATATATGAGTAGCAGTGTCCTGCTAAGATATTTATTAAGAAACAAAGACGAAAATATGAAACACTGAAAATTAAGATAACTTAACTCTGTATAGGATCTAATAATGGATACGAATAGTAACACAGCCAGAATAAGGAAAATTTTTACCTAGGGTTTCTTTTATAGCAGAGACTTCATCCCTTTTCATGTTCATTTCTTCTCCTGCCCACACTGGTAACTACCAGAAAAAAACTGGGGAGGGATGGGAAGAGGGAGGAGAAATGGATGCTGATGAATTTTATCTGGAAAGTGTCATTATGAGTGAAGTGTACTAGGTGGAAGTAGAGAAGGATTGTAGTAACAGTATAATGCTGCCCAGTATAGACTTAGGATTGTATTTTTATATTGCTGTTGTCAGTCCAGAATATAGTATTAGAGACCAAGGAAATTGGAGAGAGGAGAATTTACCATGGGAGCAATGAGTGCTCTAATTCGTAATATGCTAAGCCTTAGATATCTCAAGTCTGCCTTTGAACCTTAGGCATGTAATGGGCAAATACATATCAGACAAGTAGAGTGCGGCCCAAGGATAATCTTCTTTTTCTTTCTCTCCTTCTCTCAACAGTTTTATTGAGGTATAATTGGCATAGAATAAACTGTACATATTTAAAGCGTATAATTTGCTAGGTTTTGACATATGTGTACATCTGTGATGCCATCACCATAGTCAAGTTAACATATCCATCATTCCCAGAATTTCTTCCTTCTTGTTGTAGATTTTTTTTTTTTTTTTGAGACGGAGTCTCGTACTGTCGCCTGGGCTGGAGTGCAGTGGTGTGATCTTGGCTCACTGGGAACCTCTGCCTCCCGAGTTCAGAGATTCTCCTGCCTCAGCCTCCCAAGTAGCTGGGATTACAGGTGCCCACCACCACGCCCAGCTAATTTTTTGTATTTTTAGTAGAGACAGGGTTTCACCATGTTGGCCAAGCTCATCTGAAACTCCCGACCTCGAGATTCGCCCACCTCGGCCTCCCAAAGTGCAGGGACTACAGGTGTGAGCCACTGTGCCTGGCCCTCGTTGTAGTTTTTATGTTTAGACATTTGATTTGGTTATTTTTTCTGTCTTCCACGTCTATATTTAACATACTGTATCCATCCTTTCATTTTTTTAATATATAGAATGTGGCAAATGTTTCATTGTCTTTATTAATTCTAGTTTTTTTGTCATTTCTGGGTCAGTTGCAATTGATTGATGTTTTTCTCTTCATTATGGGTCGTGTTTTTCTGCTTTTCTGTATACTGTGGTAATTTTAGATTGCATGCCGGAGATTATTGTGTGATGGCTGTTTTTGTATTTTCATGAATGTTTTTGAGTTTTGTTCTTTGGTTAAGTTACTTGGAGATACTTTGATCCTTTCAGGTCTTGCTTTTTAGCTTTCGCAGATGAGACTAGAGCTAATTTTGCCTCGCTAGTGAGGTAAAATCCTTCTAACTACTTTATTGGATTCCAGTCAGGAAGTTTTCCACTCCAGTGGCAAAGAATAGGAACTGCCTTGTATGAGCCTGGGTGTCATTCCTTCTTAATCCTTTCAGGTGGCTTATTCTTCAGGCTTGTATAGGTTCCTCACAATCATCCACTGATCAAGGAGGGCCCTCTGCATATCGGTGGGGTTCTCTTTCTGTGTAGCTGTCTCTTATCCTGTACTCTGCCATGTGAACTCTGGCTACCTTGGTCTCCCTAGATTCCCAGATCCTTGTCCTCAACACAAGGGTACTGCCAGGATCTGCCTGGATCCCCCCTCCCTGTATCACAGTTGGTGAACTCTTCGGCAGTAAGCTGGGGACAGTTGTAGGGCTCACCTTACATATTTCCCATGTTTCAGTGTCTGCTGCCCTTTGTTTCCTGATGATTTCCAGTGTCTTCCAGATTGCCTATATATTCTGTCTGTTTTTTTCAGTTGTTTTAGGTATGAGGGTAAGTCTGTCTCCTGATACTTCATAGTAGGACAAGTGGAGGTGCCACACTGACACTCACTGTGAGATGGAAACAGGAATTGTGGAACTAGGGAATAATATCTTGAAGACTTTGAGAAAGAGCATCTCCAAACAAGATATCTTGCAGGATTCAAAATAGTTTCTTAATATAGTGACTGACATTCTTAATACAGTGAAAGAAGTCATGGCGTTTATAAAAATGGATTGGAAAAATCTTGAGGAGAGAACAGACTGGATGGATAGGCAGCAAGATTATAGAAAAGGGACAGATGAGGAAAAGACATAGCTAGGGACCTGAAAAGCAATGGTAGAGTGAAATCCCTTTTGATGCAGTTGTGAATATAAATGATACTGCATGACAGCAAAAGAAAAGAATTTGAGGGTAGTCATTGATTTGAAAGCATACAAATTAGTGAATTTTTTAAAAATGTAAATTCATAAACACAAGGGAAGGTAAACAACAAACTGGGAAAATATTTGCAATGCAGGACAAGGGTTGATGGTGTTAATAGGTAAGGAACTTGTTAGTAGAAGCAGTGATAACAAAACAAACACCTGGACCAGGAAGGCTCAGGGGTGCTATCTCAGGCAGTTAATAATAAAAAAAAGACATATTTGTTCACCAGATAGCTTAAGAATGTTCAACTCTAGCAGTTGAAAAGAATGATCTAACCCTAACACCTTTCAAATTGGCATGAGGAAAAAGGTGCTGTTGACTAGGTACAGTGGGCACCTTTTGGCTGATGGTACTCCTAAGTCAGTGCAGACTTGGTACCCAGCCATTCCAGTAGTGATACCAATTATTTAATGACCGTGTTAAAATATATTAAGTGAAATCTATAAGCAGTAGGTATAATATGCTATTTTTGCAACCTATTCCCATAGTATAGAAAGATACAAAATAATATGTACTAAATTGTTAGTAGTGTTTTTTTTTCTAGATTATGATTGATTTTTCCATTTTCCTTTTTATCTTCTACCTTTGTAGCTTTAGGAGGGATTTTAGATTTGGTAATCTGGTTGGAAAAAGAGGTTCAAGTACTGGTCCTGCTGCTGAATTTGCACAGCAAACACTGCATCTAATACAGGGTGGGAGTGAAGGTGGAGGATGTGGCTAGAGCTGTCCTAATAACCCTACTTGACTGGCCACTGTGTTTCTTTACAAAACAAGGCCACCTGCCTATATATGAAGTCCCAGGCAGCTTTATTAGACATTGTATAGAAATACAGCTTTTCTCAGTGTCCAGTCTGATTAATGTTCTGGGACATTATGTCACAGTTCTGTGTGTGTGTGTGTGTGTGTGTGTGTGTTTTTAATCTGTAGGATTTCAGAAATTTCAGACTAGTAGGTTAGTCTGGGTCAATGAAAGGACAACAACTAAAATACAGTAGTGTTAATTCAGTATTAAGTTTAAGTTAACAGATACATTTGTCATTTCTATCCAGAAGATAAATTAATAATCAGGAAGGACTTCACTGCAAACATGTAGGCTCAAAAAATTAGTTTTCAGATTTTAATCTAACAAGATAAATCTCTGGTATCAAAATATAATTTCTGTACATTGAGTTGTACTTTTAATAAGGCCTGTATTGTATGAATTCATGCCCTATATTAAGTATTCTATCTATAATCTTGCATGTTTTGCAAAAGTTAGGACCATTCATATTTCACTTCTTTTGAATGTCTGTAACACCTGTGGCAGTTTCTCTGGGTGTATGTGTGTGTGTTTTCTCTAGAATGTGGAACTGCTAAGTCTCTGGGAACCAAGAATTATTAGATGTGGAATAGTAAGGCACTGAAATCAGGGACACCAGAGTTAAGGATTTTTTGTGTGTATGTATTTGGTGTGTGTGTGCGTATTTTGTGTGTGTGTATCTTAATCAAATTGTATTGCTTTATTCATGTGTTTTTTGCAGGGTACTGTGGTATGGACTAGAGAACTTGGAATGACTCATGAAGAAACCTTGGAATGACACATGAAGGATTATAGGAAAGTCATTCTGAGGCAGGATGCTTTACTGAATTGTTTTCAACTAGGGTATCAAACATCAGGAATGAGTTCAGGAGAATGGAAACATCTTAGGTGCTCTGCATGTTCAGAGAAACTTCTCTAGTAATGCACTATAGAAATGACCCCTGAAAGTATAGTCTTAGAGTTAAGTTTCTATTCAAGGAAATACTTTTGCCTGTTGCTGGAACTGCTCTGTGGATTTGGAGACAGTTAGCATCATTGGCCCCCAGCCACTAAATGCTACTTGCACTTCCCAGTGATTGGGATGACCAAACTGCTGCTGATGCTGGAGGTGTCCGGATACTACCTCCTTTCAGAATCCCTGGGAAATAAAATAATGCTAGGGGCTGTATTAATTAAAAGTAAGTTTGTTTGCATCTAAACAACAACAAGGATAGGAACAAATAGTGGCTTAAACCAGATAGTTTATTTCCCTTTTCCATAGAAAAGTCCGGAGATAGGCAGGCTAGGGTTGGTGTAGTGGCTTCATTGTTATTGGAGTCAGTGCTGTTTTCTGCTCCATCATTCTCAGGACATTATTTCAATTCTGCAGGGCATTGAGGGTGGCTGGAGCTCTAGTCATTACCTACATTCCAGGCAACAAGAAGGAGGTTGGAGGAAAAGAAAAAGAGTCTTTTTTCCAACTGAGTTAGCTCCTTTTAAGTAGTGTGTTCCTATTTTCCACCTCTAACTGCAAGGAATGTTGGTGATTTAGCTCAGGCTGCAAAATACCACACACTAGGTGGCTTAAACCACATAATTTATTTCTCACAGTTCTAGAGACTAGAGAGTCCAAGACTAAGGTGCTGGCAAGGTAGGTTTTAACCTGAGGCGTCCTCCCTTGGTTTACAGGTGGCCACCTGTCACTCTGAGCTCAAGTGACCTCTTGTGCCTGTGAGAAGAGAGTGAACTCTGTGGTCTCTCTTCTTGTAAGGACACTAATCCTAGTGGATTAGGGCCCCACCCTTCATTAACCTTCATTGAACCTTCATTATCTTCTTATAGGCCATGTCTTCAGTACAGTCACATTTGGGGTTAGGGCCTTAACATGTGGATTTTGAGAGGAAACACAGTTCAGTTCATAGTAGTTGGGAAATGTAGCCCTTTAGCTGTGTGCATTGCTGCCCCACATAAACGAGGATCCTGTTAGGGAGGATGAAGAGGAGAATGGATGTTGGGTGACAGCTGATAGTTACTGCCACAGTGGCTGTTGTCTGAGTTTCCCAGGTTGGTAATGAGAACCTTGGGGTTGGAACCTTATGTAGTGTTCATTGGAGGCAGGTAAGGGTGATCTGTATAAAATAATGCACAGAAAATTATGAAGGGAAAGATGAGGGATATTTAGGAATTATTTTTATTTTTGGGGGTACATGGCATATATATTTATGGAGTACGTGAGATGTTTTGATATAGGCATGCAATGTGTAATAATCACATCGTGGGAAATTTGGGTATCCATCTCCTCAAGCACTTTTCCTTTGTGTTACAAACAATCCAATAATACTAGGAATTATTTTTGATAAAATATAGTCCCCATTCTCAAGAAACTGATATCCCAAGGAAAAGTCAGGGAACTTTTTTTTTCTTTAAGACTATAATCGTAGGCAAATATTTATCAACAAGGGCAACGTTACATCTTTATTGTTTTGTATTTTTCAGCAATCTTCTCTTTGGGTGTGTTTTCTACTGTTTATGTTCTTTCTTTCCTAGGCCTCTTACGTAGTTTAGGACAGAAATTGATTGACTAGAGTTTAATGGTAAGGTTCTGGTACAGTTCCTGTATCTAGTCAGTCCAGTGGTGTATCTATGTATAGTCCTTCTTTGGAAGCCATCGTGGTTGTACCAACTGTTAAAGCAATTGCTGTGAAATGGACTCAGTTTTACTGGAAAGATTGCTAGCCCAGTATAAAGACGAATGTATGAACATTGGTGATGTCATAACTGTGGCATGTTTTTCTGTGGTTTTTACAGCACTTTTTCTTTCTAAATGAGAAACTTGGAACTCTGGGTAGGAATCACATTCTCCTCTTTTAACAGCTTTGCTGAGATTTAATTCACATATTCTGCAGTTCACACATTTAAAGTGTATAGTTCATTTGCTTTTAGTATATTTAGTATATTTACAGAATTGTGCATCTGACACCTTATTCAGTTTTTGGATATTAACCCAAGTAGATACCCTGTATCACTTAGCTTTCAACTTACTCATTTTCAAAAAGAAACTACAGTGCGCTAAACTATTAGTAGAGATATTCCATAATACTAAAATTTGATCTTTAAAATAATAGAGATAATATTGTAACTGTTTTCATTCTGTAATTTCTATATAGTAATGAAATATCTTTCAGTTCTCAAGAATGCTAGCATAAGTATTATATAGCAATGTAGTCATGAGAGTCATATCATCTTTACCATATTCTCTTGGTTAGAGGCAAGTCACAGGTCCCGCTCACACCCAAAGAACTGTGCCTACACAAAAATATGAACACTAAGAAGGTGGGGATTATGGGGACTTCCTGGAGCCTGTCTGCCGCAGCCCTTCAATTAGCGAACACTTTAAAAAATTTTGCTTCCAATTTACAAGTAATTTTAATTAACTTTTTTTCAGATTCCCTCAGTGGTAGATTGGTGCTGTATATTTCACCAGTGATTAAACTATGCCATTGAGATAGTATTTACTTGCCAAAGGTTATAGAACAATAATCATTATACATGGAACTTCTTCATGTTAGAACTTTTTTCAGGCTTAATCTGTCTACTTCATGAAAAAGATTACCAAGAAGAGTTTCCTATTTTTGCCTAGACCTGATTTCCATCTTAAAAGATCAGTTCCGGCTTCATCTTCACCTAAATGGTCACTTATGCCACTGATTTCCGGGCTTCTTGTGACTGTGGATGCTAGAGTATCAAATAATATGGGTGAAAGGATTTTGAACTGAAAAGCACTTGTGTGAATGAAAGCTGGTGTTATCACCTAGTATGATTTGAAAGTCTGTTATTTGGAACACTGATTTAGTACATTGTTATTTAGACCAAGTGTATGAATCTTTGAAGTGTAACTTTGAACCTTAATATTAGTACATATGATTATTCTCGGGGTGGGGGGTAAATTTTAAAGTTCTAAGTTTTTTGGGAACCTTAAAAGTTGCTATAGAAAACCGTTCTACTAATTGGAGAAAACGTTCCTAAATTTTGGAAGAAGAAAAATAATGACCAAGCACATAAACTTTCCTTGTTTGTATCGTAGGATCAGAGTTTAAAAGAGATCCTGATCATGTAGTATGAAACTGCAAAATGTAGCTGATATTTAATGAAATCTTTTCGTTGTGTGTATGGTTGATAGTTTGTTCTTACACATTGGGGTTTGGTGTGTGTGAGAGAGCGAGCAAGAGAGAGAAACAGATTGATTTTACATTTTTCATTGGATTTACTTTTTTACAAAGCATGGTTAGAAGTTGTTAATACTTTGATCTCCAGGTTGAGATTTTGGAGATGATTTTTTATTTAATGGAAGTATGTAATGAGTGAGCTCTTTTGTCTACGAGCCACTCATTTTTTATCCCATTGCTTGATCGAACGAGGGCTGAAAATTTCAATTTTGAGTCGCACATGGCAATTTTCCTCTTAGAGCCAGCTAGCTATTGAGTTAACTGTTCTCCCACCTCAGGATGGTATTAGCAAGAACAGGACAGTATACTAAGGCACTAGTTCCCAAACATTACTGGAATCATCTGGGGGTCTTTAAAAATACTGTTTTCTGACTCCTGTCCCTGGATAATTCAGATTTAATTGCTATGGGATGATACCTAGGTATTGAGATTTTTAAAATCTCTCCCAGGTGATTGTAAGGTACAGCAAACTTTGGGAATAGTTGTACTAACTGAAGATTGAGGCACTGGAATAACTAATGTTGGGTAAGATAGGGTAAGAACTTTTTCGCAGTGAGGTTTGCAGCTCTTGGGATTCTCACTTGATAATGCTGTTGGGATAAATCATTATCCAAGTTTGAATAAGATCTTATATTTAGAAATGAAAACTGGTCCGCAGAATTAGTTTAATCAATAAATGGGAATTTTTTTTAATCTTCTTGGGAATTTGTTTTTATGAATCCCGTTGAAGCTGTGTCTATTGACTACCTAAATCTAGGTCATTCTTAATCCAGTGTGTAAAAAACCAGGATGACACAAATGAAAAACTTCAAAAACCTGGAGGTCAGACTATTTTAGTAATTTAGAAAACATTTTTCCCACACATTAATCAGTACTAAAAGAAAAAAGTTAAAACCTATTTAAAATGTGGAAAAATTGCTTCCCAATATTTTAACAGAGAGAGACTGAGAACACACAGCATTGAGTCATCAGGAAAACTGAAGATCTCCCCTGAACAACACTGGGATTTCACTGCAGAGGACTTGAAAGACCTTGGAGAAATTGGACGAGGAGCTTATGGTTCTGTCAACAAAATGGTCCACAAACCAAGTGGGCAAATAATGGCAGTTAAAGTAGGTGATGCCATGATTATTTTTGGTACTTTAATCCATTAGGTGAAATTTCATGGTGCAGTAATACCACTGTTGTTGTGTTCCTACTTTTGTGGTAAATGTGGGTGTTTAAAAAATTGTTTCTCCAACTCCTTTGAGGGTGTTCTGTGTAGAGGTTTCTTATTGGTGGCACATTTTCTATCTCTTTGGAAACATGAGTGTATGAAGTGTGCATGTTGATTGCATTTTTGGCATGATGCATTAACATGTTTTAAACTTCAGGCCCTTCTACTGCCAAGGTGAGTTCAGGCTGGGCGGCTGCACCCCTGGGAGCAGGGCAGTGCTGCACTGAGCCAGGCGGGAGCTGGAAGAAGACGCAGCACACTGGGTTGGGCAAGGTGCGGGGCTAGGGCTAACAGCAGTCTTACTGAAGGTTTCCTGGAAACCACGCACATGCTGTTGCCACTAACCTCAACCTTACTCGGTCCTGACCGGCTCGGCTTCTGTTTGTTTATTTCATCTCTACTCAGTACTGCCCTGTTCCCTGGTTTCAAAGTTGTACTGAAATGCATACCTTGTGATAATGTTGTCACATTTTGTCCTTATTGTGTCATGCCACTTAATATGTTCATTAAAAAAAAAAAATGGCCTGAAACGGAGATTTGATCCATAGACAATACCTGGCAAGCTTATGCTGGTACCTGTAAAGAACTGGTGGTTTCCATCTGACTCCTAGTTTCATGTAGTTGTAATTTATTCATTTGTTTGTTTAGATGTTTAACAAATCTTTGCTGTGTGTAAGATATTTCAGGAAAATCAGCAACAGGGGGAACAACTTGCAAAAACAAAGGAAAAAAAGCTAGCTGTGGCCATACCCTCTCTGAGCTTAAAATTCCTATGGGAACAAAAATGTTTCAGCTTACAAGAATTCAGAATGGATTTGCGTATAGTCCAAGCTAATCATCTTCCTATTAGTGTCCTATTTTGAGAGTTTGTCAGAGTGGTTGATAAGAGTCCTTAGTTTTTTCTTGACATTTGAGAATGAATTTAAATTAAAATAAAATGCTTTCTGTATAGAAGTCTGTTGTGAGCCAAACCTTACTGTAACTATTTTAGTGTCCTTCATTGTTGAGCATTTCTTTTTGCTGGGTCATATGAAAGTAATGTTAAATTAGTGGTGGGGAAAATATTTATGATTCTCTCTATGGGTTCCTAACATTGTTTTTGGCTGTATTTTTAAAATGTGGTGAGAACTATAGACATTTCATAGGCAGATGTATATATACACAACATTTTACATACAAACCGTAGACCTCTAAAGATGCACAGGTGAAGAACTCTGCATTATGTGTTAAAATAAAATGTTTTCTTGGAATATGAAACGATTTCCGTATTCCTGTTTTGTGCCACTGCAGTGTAAGTGGAAAGAGTCATTTTATTTAGACTCTTGGATGAGTGTTGTGTTGTCCTTTTGTGCTACCTGTGTGTGACATCCAGTTTTAGTTGGCTGGATCTTAAGGGAAAGGTTTCCTGTATAGTTAAAGTTGTAAACTTTTCTTTCAGGTACTAGGGAAAGTAATTTTAAAAAATTATTTCCTGCTTTTTACAGTTTGTGTTATGTGTGCTTCAACTTTGTTGATGAACATTATTAACAATTTTAGTAATATGGATTGATTTTAGCCATTGTTAAAAAGGTCATAAAGGTAAAGAGGGTACTTCATTTTGACATTTGAAAGTTTTTCTCACTGATTAATTTGGTAATATTTTGGGTTGTATAATGCTTACTCAAGTTTTGTAGGAATTCAAAAATGAAAATGGGAAATTGTTGTCCATCATTTGTAATGTTACATTATCAGTGGCTACTGGCTACTGTGACAGTTCCAGTTGGGATGCTATTAAAAATCCCAACTGTACTTGAAGAACTTTCAAGGCAGTCATGAGACCTACAAACTGGTTGCTGTCACATGTATACCCACCACATAGTACTAGCTAGCTTTATTTACCATCTTGAATTCTTGAACAAGCATAGCAGTTGGGGATGGGAGAGGATGGCAGTACAACACATCAATTAACATATAGATGAGGAGTACCTTTGGATTCCGTGACTTCATTAATACTGGAAGAATAAGTGTTTTTGCATTAATATGCATTAAAATTTGATACCAGTTGATGACTGATGTATGCCAAGAATGCATTTATTATTGGTTTCTTCAAAGAATAGTCTTTCATCACACTTGAGAGAGTTCCTTCATTCCTCATTTAGGTACATTGACTGGATTGACAGGCACAAATATACAGAATCAGTGTATGATTAAGGAGGAGTTTGATTTGAGACTTTACAGTTTTAAAGGAACCATGAGACAATGGTTCACACAGCTGAGAGTTTTCCATTGCTGTTGGTGAAATGAGAAACACACTTGAAGTAACTCTGTGCTAACATCTTAATGCGCACTTTGAGAATAAAGAAGGATTGCTTTATTAGATGTGAAGCTAGAAGTGATCCTTAAGATTTACTTGCAATATCTGTAGAAAAGTGAACTGTGATATTAGCTTGATTTTTTTCTTTGTATTATTCCTCATTTTTAGTTTTGAGGAGGTCCTTCCCCAAATTTATTTTGCCATATATAAGAAGTATTTGAAAAAGGTGACTTCTTAGTAACCAGAGATAATTACCCCAAAGACTTAATTTAAAAATCAGTTTTGATATAATCAGATTTAGTGAGGTAACATTGTTAAGAGTTATACTTAAAACAATTTTTTGATGTTTGGTTTGAGGACAGTCTCCCAAGCTATCAGTGAGTTTCTGCATTAGGACCTAAGATGTGAAGATTGTTTACCCTTTAGTTTTAATTGCACGTGCTTGGGGAAAGGGTCTTGCTCTCCTGTGAGTGGGAGTAATTTGTATACTTGTGCCTGAATGACTAGTCTTAGGGCTGCCTAGGGCACAGCCATTGCCTCTGGGGTTTCTTAAAGCTCAGGGAGGACAACCTTCAACTCTTACCAGGGATTTACTTCTGACTGTGATCAGTATCCTTTACAAATAACATTTATTTAGTGTCCTGTTTTGCACGGTGGTGGGGTGACCACTGAATGAAAACATTAGACATGAACAGTCACTGTCCTCTACATAAAGTAGGTGCCTGCTCAGCTGTCTGGCAGGTGGGAATGGGAAAGGATGGCAATACAACACATCAATTAACATATAGATGAGAAATACCTCATCTATATGTTAACCAGCTCTCTGGTTAAATATAAAGGGGTAAAGCCCAGAGTTCAGACCAAATGTTTGAAGAGGCAGTTAGGATTAGGTTTCTGAGCTTCGGTTAGAGAAATTCAGATCTGGGAGAAACACCTAGCATCATCAGTCAGAATCAGGATGCCACAGAAAATCTAGGGACACAGGAGAAAAGAGAAAGAGTAAATGAAATGTCACAGCTTAGACCATGGGCTTACAAGCTCAGATGGCTGACAGAGGGAAGAAAACGGTAAGCCTCTGATGCCTGACAGTATATTCTCCACCTGACTCTGCCTGCAGTGTAAAAAATCCTGCATGCCTAGAGTACTAGCTTCCCTGTTGTTTTCTAGCAGACTCATGTCCAGATTGACTTCTTGAAGGTATGCATGCCCTTTTCATGTTTGTAGAATATGTGCGAAAAACCAAAGGAACGTGGAAGAGTAAGAATGAAAATGAGAGGGAATATAAGGACTGAAGTACCTGTCACTAAAGATGATGGCAGGCAGTGGAATCTGAATTGTGTGAAGGGTTAATACTGTAATAAAGCTGTCATCTCATTGAAGAACTGAATAATATTGAGCAGGTAGGTGGGAATAAGAATGTATCATGTTAAATTTGTCATTGTGGGTCATTATGATGACTTTTCAGTCTTCTGCTTGAGAAATTATCTGGGTTAATGAGGAAAAACAGATCTGTTGTTTGAGGGTAGGTGCATAGGCCGGACTGAGTTAGCAATGTGACCTGATATGCAAGAGTTTCAAGTGTTTTCTTTCTGTTGGAGATCTGCCTAACTTGTCTTGTTCTTTTGAACACCAAGTCTACCCTTTCAACTCTACTGTTTCATTGATGTGAGTCTTGCTGATTCTGGCCTGTTAACCTGATTTTGATTCCTGCAATCCTGCCTCTCCTTGGTATTTGGATTTTGACTTTAGTGTCCTTGACCTGGAATTGAGACCCAGCCTAATCTTGATGCTTGGTAGTAAGGACTAGAGCCCTCTGCTGACAGTATCAGCAGCCCACAGCTCCGCTGTTCCCTGAGCAGAACGGAACTTTAATCTGCTGGTTGGGTAGGCCTCCCTGGTGTAGATAGTATGGCGAGTATGGGAAGTATGGCTTGGCTTATTTTACTGCCACTGGAGAGACCATGCCACTTCTGTCAAAAGTTCCATTACCAAATGATTTCAGTGGGGATTATGATGATAAATAATGATTTGAGGAGATTCATTTTAGTGTTTAAACATTGGTCTTGCGTGTTCTGAAAGCACTAGAATGATACTGGGATGGGCTTCAATTGGAAAAGTTCCTTTTTGATGGCATAGAGTACTTTGTTAGGCCATTTTATTCACTTCCAAAGGGCCGCAGTGATCATATTTGATTATCCAAATCATCTGTGGGATGCAGATGTCATGGCTTTTTTGTTTAGAATTGAGACTGTAGTCTAATATCTTATGCCGTCGTTCGGTCAGATCATGTGACTTAATTAAGGCATCTGTGATTGAGCTGTATTCTTTTATGCTTCCTAATATTGCTTAAAAGCTGTGGTGGCCATATGAAAAGTGTAAGTAGAGCATTTCCAGGAGGAGGCATATTCAAGAGATGTGGCAGGGCTGTCCTCTAGGCAGCCTTGATTTTGAACTCAGGTTGCTTATGTAGATGGGGTTGGAATTCCCGGTATACATGTGTGTTTGTTTTGCTGTCACTCCAAGTTAATGTTTTTCAGACTGTGAGTTTGTTCCATTAACAGAATTGTATGTGCAACCCAAGAAATAAAACAGCCAAAATCAGTACTGTTCGGGGTTATGTGAGGGTGGGAAGTAGAGATTCTACCTGCAGCCATATTGGAAGCCCTTGGAGCACCAGCTCCGAGGAATTAATAGGGGTACAATTAAGACAGTTTGGAAATGGTTGCTGTAGATGAATTTTAGTCAATCATTATGTGTTTTTGAACATTCTAGAGATCCGGTTTCTGAAACCTTCTACCATCACTTGATTAAACTGAATGAATTTTGACATTGGACTAAATCCCAGCTTATATAATTATCTGGAGAAAAACCGTGTTTTTTTTGTTTTTGTTTTTGTTTTTGTTTTTGAGACAGTTTCACTCCGTCGCCCAGGCTGGAGTGCAGTGGCACAATCTTGGCTCACTGCAACCTCTGCCTCCTGGGTTCAAGCGATTCTCCTGCCTCAGCCTCCCAAGTAGCTGGGACTAAAGGCACTCACCACCACACCCGGCCAATTTTTGTATTATTAGTAGAGGCAGGGTTTCACCATGTTGGCTAGGCTGGTCTTGAACTACTGACCTCAGGTGATCTGCCCACCTCAGCCTCCCAAAGTGCTGGGATTACAGGCGAGAGCCACCATGCCCAGCCAAAAACCTGTCTTACCATACCTCACTCTGCATGGGTGTCATTTGAACGAGTATTTGATATATTTCCTGCGTATTTTCTTTCATTCTTTGTCATCTTATGGCTATGCCTCTGAAATTTGTTGTATATGTCAGATTTCTACTGTTACCTCACTTTATTGTCGTAAGTACTGAAATGATGATCTGTCATTTATGGTCTTTAGACCCTTAAAAATTTCATTGCCAAGATTGACATTGTTTCTTTAAATGTGAATGATGTAGTTAGTAAAGAGGAAGAAGACGATACCACTCTTAAGAAGGCATGTCAGACTTGTTTCATTAACTCGGTCCTCAGGGCAGCTCTTCCCATAATGTAATATAACGCATGCTTTTGGAACTGATCTCCCAGGTGCTCTGATAATACGTAGCAGAAGGTAAGGTAAAAGGAATTAAGTGGATCTCAGTATCCCCAGTGAGAAGAATGGGGTATTACTATTAATTAATTAATTAGTGAGGCTAAGATACAACTGGGAGTTTATTAAATTGATTTTAAAAGACTTGAATGATTTTTGCAATTAAGAATTAGCATTCTTTCTTCTGCCCTTAGTAAAATCATATGTGCTTTCATAATTTAAAATAATTGACTTAACAGACACTTATTTTTTCACAGGAAAGCAAGATTTACATCTGCGATCAGCATTCTAGATAACTTGCTTGCTTCTTTTACTGTTTGTTTTGGTTAATGTTGCCATCTGCTTTGACCTTATTAATGATGGCTTTGTGAGATATCATGGCCATTTTCGTGTGTGATCTGTTTAGAAGACTCTAGCTGATAAGGAGGAACTCATACCACAAATTAGGAAAATAAGAATACCCAAGATTTTCTGCAGCCCAGAGGAAGGTGATAGGATATTGATGTGCTGCTATGGTTTCTAGGATTTTCCAACTTTGTATTACAACTGAATTCTGGACATTTTTGCTGGGAAAGCAGCATATTTGTAGGGCTCAGAATAGTAGGGACACTGCAGGAGTGTGTTCCTTGCTCTCCTGTCCTCTACATCACTAACTTTGGTTGATCTGATGTCAATCATTGACTAGCAGTGGATTCCCCTTCACATTTTATTTATAGACAGTAACCTTAAGAGGGATCTTTACCAAGGATTACTTAATGAACAATGAAGGGTATGTTTATGGCATAGCAGTATTGGTGTTTGTAGATCACAGAAACTGGATTGTTTGTAATATGTATAAATTATATATAATATATTACATATAATATATAATTATATAATATTAAATATATATAATATATAAAATTTAAGTAATTTTTTTTTTTTTTTTTTTTTTTTTTTTTTTTTTTTTTTGAGAGGCTTTGCCAGGTGAGGGCGGGGTGGTCTCTCCCGAGTTCACGCCATTCTCCTGCCTCAGCCTCTCCGAGTAGCTGAGACTACAGGCGCCTGCCACCACGCCCGGCTAATTTTTTGTATTTTTAGTGGAGAGGGGTTTCACCGTGGTCTCGATCTCCTGACCTCGTGATCCGTCCGCCTTGGCCTCCCAAAGTGCTGGGATTACAAGCGTGAGCCACCGCGCCCGGCCTCTTCTTTTGATTTTTAATGCTGAACCTTTGCTATATCACTCTTCGTTTTCTGTGGAGAGGAGGTCCCATGTGCTGTGTTTGCTCATGTACTAGTTCTAGGATTTCTGCATGGGTGATAAAATATTTACCAATATCTACCTGGTACAAAAGGTAGACAACTGTCATCATAGGGAGCTTGCGATTTGCTTCTTGTCTTGGGTGTGGTGGTTTTAGCTATCATATAATTGGACAGGACAATTGGCAATTACTTGAAATACAGAATACACATTCTTTTTTTTTTTTTTTTTTTTTTGAGACGGAGTCTTGCTCTGTCACCCAGGCTGGAGTGCAGAGGCACGATCTCGGCTTGCTGCAAGCTCTGCCTCCTGGGTTCATGCCATTCTCCTACCTCAGCCTCCCCAGCAGCTGGGACTACAGGTGCACACCACCACGCCTGGCTAATTTTTTTGTATTTTTAGTAGAGACGGGGTTTCACCGTGTTAGCCAGGATGGTTTCGATCTCCTGACCTCCTGATCCACCCACCTCGGCCTCCCAAAGTGCTGGGATTACAGGTGGGAGCCACCCTGCCCGGCCCGGAATACAGATTCTTTTGGTAACCTTCGATGATAGTAGGTGCTTATGTAGGGGAACAAGCCCCCTGCACTGAAGTATGGGCTTTAGCTAACCTAGTTATAGCAGATTCCACACAGATTGCTGAAGAGTAAATACCTTCTGGTATTCTGATTTTGGTTGGTGGTAAATTGGAAATGATGCTTTGCCTTGCTAATGGCCAAATTACTAGTAGCTTGCATTATTTTATCTTGTGTCTATTTGTTTTAATTGGTGCCTGGAATAATCTCTAAAGCCCTATACTCATTTCCTCTAATGATTGAATTCATCACCTTTCTGGGTTTCATTGTGTCTGAGTCCTAATTTCTGATCCAGGAAATCACCTGTCTTTTACTTTGGAATACTCTACCTATTCCTAACTTCTCTAAGCAGCTACAGATGTACCTGTGCAGCAGGGAGATGTGTCTCCTACTCTGCTCTTACTGTCTTTTTGTACTGCCCTCTGGGACACTCAGCTGAGCCATACAAACACCTGACAAGAATTTGTCATGTGAGAATTTAGAGATCTGCCAGGACTGATGGTCATGTCCTTCCATGTCAGTTTTCCCATTTCTTATGCTCCTCACATCTCATTCCTCCATGCATTGTCTCCATTTCAAAACAAAACAAAAATAGCATCAGTTAGAATTGATAGCCATTTTGTAAGTTTATTTGATTATGTTGCTGTTTTCAAGTGTGTCTGTGGCACCACTGCTTTCTAAAGTCGTTTTCTGGACTCCTAAGTTCTTGATTGCTTACATGTTTGCTGATGACTCATATCCTTTTTGTCTAGAATGTTCAGATCCTAGGAACTGACATCTGTCATGTCCTCTGTGGAACTTCTGTTTATGAAGTGCATATATGACTTGTCATCCAATCCTTTTTTACTCTTGAGTCTTTTGAGTATATAATGACCTATTATTTTCCCTTTCTCCATGCAGGAATGGGATCAGGTAACCCAGAGTGCGTCTTCACACACATTGTTCAAGAGCTTGACTTGGTAGGAAGGAAAACTGGGTTGATTTGGGAGAATCAGTAGTTGTCACATCAGGACACCAGCAGTCACAGAATGGGTCATTTCAAGGCAGGCCCTGGTGCTTTGGGATAAGGTGTGTGCTGACCTCTCTAGTAAGTGAGATAGATATCTTTGAGCCCCCTAACATGGAGATGTAAGGGTTAACTCCGAATCAGGGTGACTGGCAAGGACTACTATCAGAATCAGCCAGGTATTTATTGAGCGTCTAGGCACAATGCTACTTCGTGACCTGCTTCTTAGGACCTATAACGTGAGCCTTTATTTTGCCTGGTCTGCAACTCCACCCTTAGCCATTGCGTTGTCAGCCTGCCTTCCTTTGCCACATTTGAGTCTTCCTAACCTTACCCCTTAATAGCGATCACTTCATCATCATGCTCTTTCCCACTATCCCTTCTCCCTGTCTCTTCCCACCCATTAAAACAAATTTAGAAAATGAAGGGAAACAAACAAACAAAAAGTCACCATTATGATGGGATTGAGGCATAATATCTGAGTAAGAAGGGAATAAATTAGATTTCCTTGACAGTATATACTGCCTATTTCTGTCCATCCTCTTATTTGCTTCTTTTTCTTTGCTCTTCCACTCCAGTCCTTAAGTGAGTTTAGTTTTATTAGTTCCTCTTGTCCCTTTTCATGATAACAATGTGTCATAGTCTGCTTTAAAGTTTTTCATACTTACCGATGTTAGTTTTATTGCTAGTCATTCATCCCTGATGAGCACTAACAAATTGTATGTGAGAGATGGATTTGGTAGGGTTTGGATATGAGGCTGGAGAATTGTGTCACTGTGAAGAGAGAGCTCCCCTGGAGATCTCAGTGTAAAGTTAGAGGACACCTAGAACAGCACCACATTTACATAGTTCTTCAGTATCAGTAAAAGGGTTATTTATACTTTAAATTCAAGTTGTTAAAAATGGAGGCATTCCACATGAGGCTAAATGTTATTCAAGATTTTGATCAATAGATGTTATAAGCTGTCAACATTTAAATCTACCAATGACTTCCAGGTGCCATGTTGCACAAAAAGAAGGAAAGCAACCTTTCAACAACTTGGAATTTGGGACATCTCTATATGATTGGGACTGTTCACCAAGTGGATGTTGCTGTGTTTTGTGATGAGGTGGAGTAGAGGGCAAAGGGATCATTTGTAACTGAACATTTTTAGCTTGTCCTGTGGGACTTGTTAACTTTCTATTACTGCAGCCTAATCCATACAGAACTCCCAACAACTAAATTTGTGGCTGATCCAACCAATGGCATGAATTGGACTGGCACTTTTAGAAAAAATACGCTCTTTGGAATTTTTTTTTTAATTGGACAAGAACCATGCATAATATTAATAGTCTTAAAGCCAGAGAACTGGGAATGTAATCTTTTTTCCCTGTGTCTCTAAGTGACTCTGAATTGGAGTGATGTTGGCATTTCTGACCTGTATCTACCTGCTGTTTTTAATTGGCATTTACCTGCTTTACTGGGCTTATACTCAACCTTGAATACAGATTTGGACACCAATTAAAAAAAACTAACTTCAAGTTTATAAATTTCTTTACTATAGAAAACTACTTATATATGTAGAGTAGTAATTTTTGTTTTGATTTTCAGTGTTTTCTTTATGTTATATTCCAAATAAAGTAAAACTTGAAATAATCTGAAAATACTTTTTATTATTGGGAAAGAGATGTGGATTTTTTTCAAGAAACACAATTTAATTTGTCCTGGGGGCGTGTAATAACTTAAGCTAAGTTAGTAGTGTTAAGTAAAAGAGCTCAGTAACCCCATAATGAACAAGAATGATTTTGAAAATAGTATAAAAAACTTAATGTTCTTGAGTTGATTTTCTTAAGTATTTTATGGTTTCTTGTAGTTTTCATTCTACTATTTACTGCCAGGGAAAAAAGGTTTGTTGAGCTCAAGTAAACAGCCTTATCTAACTTTTTAATTTATATAAATAAATGAAATTTTCCTGCTATTCAAAGTTTTTTTATCAATGGTTGTTGCTTCTGAGTACTGTGATTATGAGGATTTCAAGTCATATAATTGGCGTCACCTTTGTACTTCCATTTTTCTGTGCTCTTAAGGACAGCTTTATAAAGGGAAGAGAAGTTTGTTCTTATTGATGTTCAATTTTTAGGTAGTTATGCTCCTTTAATGTTAGAAGATCCTGCACTAACTTGATTCAAATGTAGAAGTCTTTCCCATAGATATTGTTTTGATGGCCCATTAGAAAAACTTTCTTCGTAGTAGCTTTAGTCTCTTAAGTATTCTCTAATTTGAATCGTTGATTGTCATTATGTATTCTACTTGAGTTATTTATTGAGTTATTAAAATCACTAATTTGAAGTTACTGCTGTTATAGGCATGTGTTTGTAGTTAATCCTCTTTTGGGGTCCTTTAGGCCTTTTGAAATAGTTTATTAATTGCTCACATATGATAAATGTTACAGTTCAACCCTAAAACATTAGTATAATTAAGAGTTAGCTGTACTTGCTCAATTCCAAACAATTCAGATGCAATAATACCAGCAGCTACTTTTCTACCCACTGCCAGATACTTAGACAAAATGTTCGGAGACTGTGGGGGAGGTGCTGATCTATTGAAAAGCACAATCAATTTCATGTTAGACTAGTAGGCCATTCAGCTGCTCTGTGTTCTATTTTGTACTGGAAGTGACATTAAAGAATACTTACAGATGAATAGATTTTCCTGCCAGTGCTGATGATCTCAAAGGTTAGAGCTGTGCTAGGAACTCTCTACATTCTGGTTAGTAACAATTCTGTCAGAGATTGTCTCAGTGTTAGGTATCAGTAAGATGTTGGAACTTCAGTTAGGCCTTTAGATCATGTAGTCCTTATATCCTTTCTGTAGCTACAGTAGGGTTTTCGGACACGGGCTCGCTCCCAAAAGTCAGTTATTGATGATAACTATTGAGATTTTGACGGTAATATGCTTCCTAGTTGAAATATAAATATTTGTACAAATGTATATTTAGCATACCACACAACCAGTTTTGTGAAACAAAAAAATAAACTAGTAAAGAGGACACCTTTTAAAAATAGTAGTTTATGTGTGTTAGTGTATTTCCATTTGCCGATATATTCATACTAGTAAAAATAGAAAAAACTACATTTGTTAACACCTTTTAATAGTGAGAGGTAGAAATCTTCCCCAACCAAAGGGTTATTTGATTTTTCTTCCCTACTTGTCTCTAATTAACAACTCTTCGTCTGTTTTAAATTTAGATATATAGGATTATTAAGATTCTTTTATAAATAATTACCTTCCTGAATTAGCATTTTCACAGCTACACTTTTAGAGTTATTTTTTAAAAAACAGGCATAAAGGTAAAATATTTACAAAAATTATGACATCATGCTTTGAACAAATACAGATCACATCTCTGGGCTATTTTGACTTTTAAAAAATATCCTTTCTGAGCAAACATGCTGAAGTTGATTTAAAAGTAAGATTATTAATCCATAAACTATGAAAATAATCAAAATGAGAAAGAAGAGAAACTTTCCTTAACGTTAATAGAACTAGTCTTGTTTCTATTTTTCATTCTTACTTTAGTCCTTGTTTATCTGAGCATTGATATTTAATATAAAAGTTGTAGGTAAATCTGTGTATATAACATAGATGCCAGTTAATAAATTTTATTTGCTTATGAAATACTGTAGGTAGCAAGCTGTAAATTTTAAGTAGCAAAATTAAATTTGTTTGGAATATATGGAATTCCTCAAAAATGAAACTGAAAGAACCTACTTCTGTTCCTTAAACAACTGCTTATTCTCATGTCACATGAAATACATCTTTTGTATCTCTTTGTGCCCCTGGCTTCTTTTCTGTAAAATGGGCTCAGGAATTTAATTGACTGCCTTCATCCCTTTCAAGAACATTGACAGATACCTCGAAGTCTTTGGAAGACAAAATGCCACCTTGTGTATTTTTTGATACTAACTTGCCTTGTAAGTACATACTATGTATTGTACACAGTGGCGTGGTGTGACATTGTGAACTTTTTTATGAGAACAGAAGTTGTTTGCATGCTTTGATGTTAAACTATAATTTTATTATTAATTTTTTATAATTTCTGAACATGATTCTTTCCTATATTGTCCCTCCCAACACCTCTGTGTTCTATGCTGTTCCTGAATAAGAGGTGGGAGGTGGGGTACTTAATGTTTTCTGGCAGTCTCTTAGAAATGTGCAAAGAAATTGTTGTACAGCTTGGTTAGGAATATATTCCTGGTCTGCGGTATATGGGGGAGCGCTTTAGCACCTTAGGAATAGACAAAAAGAGCCCTCTGTTTCCTCATTTTTAGATTTTCTTCCACAGGTTTATGCTGCCCTGCATGCTGACTCATGGGTTGGAGAGTCAGGTAGAACTTTTTGTTTTTAATGTATAGAAAGTGCAGTTAAAGGACAGAGTCCCAATCTAGGATTTTGGAGACCTGGGTTCTTCCCTGTGCACTGCTCCTATACTAGTATTCATTTTCTCCGGTTCTGGACTATTTCCCGTCTTTATGAATGAGGACACTGTGGTATGGGGATGCTAGTGAGTGAAGAGGGATGTTCTTGCATTGAATGCCTAGATTGCGTACAATTTTGAAATGGTGATTAAAAGTATGTATACAGCTACCTATAATTATTCATATGAAACTGTTACAACTCATTATCTTTTTTTTTATATTTGCATGTGGGGGTTAATTTTTACTGCCTAAGAACTTTGTTGCATAACTCCCAACATTATTAGTAAATGCTCATGGTTAAATTGCCCTGTCTCCTTTAAAGGATTTCTAAGTGCTGTTTGTTAAACTTTCTGTGATTAAAGTAATTCTTGTGAAGTATAAGGAAAGATGATAATTTTCATATCTGGTATTTGTGAAGTTTGCTTGGTAATTTTTAGTCTCGTAGCGGTTTTTCTCTACCACGAGACTAAAAATTATTGTTTTTTTGACAAAATTATTTTGTTTTTTTGACATCTTTTGTCATTCTTTTCCAGAGAATTCGGTCAACAGTGGATGAAAAAGAACAAAAACAACTTCTTATGGATTTGGATGTAGTAATGCGGAGTAGTGATTGCCCATACATTGTTCAGTTTTATGGTGCACTCTTCAGAGAGGTAGGAATAAACTGGGTTTTAGCTGACTAATGAATATCTAATTCGGACAAATGAAGATGGCAGGATTTGATTCTATTCTTAAATGCCATACATTAGTAATAAGTTAATATCTCAGTATCTTAGTATGTAACCATGATAATCTACATATTAACTTCTGACTCTTTTTGCGGTGGTGGGTAAGGGGTGAATCACACGTGTGTTTGTGTGTGTGTATTTTAGTGTTTGTGGCTGTCATTTGTAAATCTCATACAAATATTTTCTGTTCTTTAAGAACCTGAAAAATCAGCTGACTTCTAAATATCAGCACTTTTGCTATAGTTTTAGATTTTCATTGGGCCTTGAGCAATGCCGCCCCCCCCCCCGCCCCGCCAACTTTATATTTTAACTTTTACTCATCTGTCATCAAGTGTATATCTGCATTTAATATAAACACTTATGTGTCCCTGCCCATAATCCTGAAGTATACCCATCAGACATGGAAATTAACAATTACAATATAAATTATTTTTTTTCTAATTCTCTTATCCAGATTTTTGTGTAGAAACTAAAGCTCTAATTTCTTGGTCTCATAATCATGTTTCTTCTTTTGGCCTCTGGTTATTTTGTGTCCCAACTTAGGTTATCATTTCTGCCTCCAGCTCTCAATCCACTTACTCATTTCCAGTCATCCAGCTGCCTGAAATGTGGAAGTGAGTTTGGGCTAGGGGTAGAACTGGAGCTGTAAATGAATTAATACATTATGGTATCCTAGACCGCCATCAAAAATTGTGATACTTAGTTGAGTAGGACTTGAACTGAACTGCTAAGCATTTCAAATACTCTTTGAAAAAAAATACCTTTCTCATTTTGCAAATGTTAGGACGAATAGCTGGGTTGTTACAAACTGGTAAGAAAAACCCTCCTGCTCTCCTCTTTTTGGGACGGGATTATCGAGTGTATCCTTGGGGTTTTTGTTGTTATTGGCTTTAAAATTAATATATATTTTTGAAACAGGGCTGAATGTAGTACTGAATAGAAATATATGAAATCTTATAATTGGAAACAATGTTAGAGGTTAGTTAATTCTAAACCTAATTCTGAAATTTTTGTTTTTCTGGGCTCTTACTAGGTAACTAGTAACAACACATTCTACTTCATGACAGAGCCCATTTCTTTGTTGAATCACTAATTGTTAATTTTCAACTCATGTAGTTTCTTTCTATTCCTGTCTTTTTACTTTTTAATAATGAGAATATTCATTTTTATGACCAGATATACTGAATTTATTAATTTTCTTCCATCATTTCACATCAGCATTCCATTACATCAGTATACAGTTATGTATTCATGTGCATGACTATATCTTGGACCTAAATATTATGTAATGTTATTCTAAATGTTTGAAACTTTCTTCATGTTGCACAAGAATCTTGCCATATCCTCCTTCCTTTGTTCCCAAACTATGAAATTTCTTCACAGTCATTAAATCATCACACCATATGCAGAACAATAGTTAATTAGGGACTGAACTAGATTTTCTCTCCTAACTAGATTCTGTGGTTAGCTTTTTCAGTGCTGTATTCGTTTTCACTATAGACTTTCCCCAGCTCTACCTGAACCCTAAATCACCTCCATAGTGCTGGAATATACCAGTTTATTTCATTTGTTCATTTATTTAATCATTCAAGTACCATTTACATACCTAGCCTCGGGCTAGACAGTGTGGGAGTCTGATTGTGTGGAAAGAAAGCAGAGTAAGCCATATTCATGATTGACAAAGATGTGGAAACAAAGCACGGAAGCTTGGAGTAGTGTCTGAGCAATATTCTCATGGTTTTGTTACCATGGATAGCTGAGTCACATTTGGTTTTATGTCTCAGAAAAGTCGAAGGGAGTTGACATACACAGCTGTAAACACTAACATCTGTTGAATGCTTTGTCGTTTTCACATATGTTTTCTTCCCAATAATCTTTGGGATTTGGTGGTATTATCTATCCCCTTTTTCCAGATAGGAAAATGAAATTTAGTGTGTTTTACAAAAGTTACACAGCCAACAAGTGGCAGAGATGGGATTCCAGAGACAGAAATCTTGCTGTTCCTTCTATTTTATTAGAAGTGGTCCAGAGATGAAGATATATATATGCTTTTTAAATAAGATTTTTGATATGATAAGATGTGTGATAAGGTGAAGGTTTAGGAACTACACAGTTAAACTGTACAAAGACACAAAATACCTAAGTAGATGAAACATGAACTTTCCTCCCAAATTAGAATGCAATCTGTCATAGATACTTTCTGAATAATAAAAGATTTTTAGAAAAGCAGAAAGTAACTTTTACAATAGTATGTTTTACAATAAAAATATAATTTTTCAATAGTTTTACAATAAAAGCATAGTTTTACAATAGAAGTGTTACTTTTATTATTCACCTTTAAAGAGTGAATAGTAAAAGTGTATTCCCGAAGTTACAAACGTTAAAAATATTGAAATGGCCAGGCACAGTGGCTCAAGCCTGTAATCCCAGCACTTCAGGAGGCCGAGGTGGGCGGATCACAAGGTCAGGAGCCCAAGACCAGCCTGGCCAATATGGTGACACTGCATCTCTATTAAAACTACAAAAATTAGCCAGGCGTGGTGGCACATGCCTGTGGTCCCAGCTACTCGGGAGGCTGAGGCAGAAGAATCACTTGAACCCAGGAGGCGGAGGTTGCAGTGAGCCAAGATCACGCGACTGCCGTCCAGCCTGGGCAACAGAACGAGACTCCATTTCAAAAAAAAAAAAAAAAAAAAGTATGTGTGTGTGTGTGTGTATATATATATATATATATTTACATATATATGTAAATAATAAACAGATTGAATAAGACTTTAAAGAAACATTTTTGTTTTGCAGTTGATGACTTACATGCATCTTTTTTGGTGACATGACCTTCAGTTCCAGTAATAGACACAAAATCTGAGTTCATGAAAGGAAATGGTAGAAATGAATGTATGTAGTCAGGACTTTTTAGCTTACCTTACTATCAGTGTGAGAGAGACAGTGCTTTCAATTCCTGTTAATGTGAGACACTCTCCAGGGATTTCATTTCACCTAATTTATACAACCACTAGACTTCAGCTCTTGGTTTGGTTGTCAGCCATCCATCAAGGAGCTTATGAGATGTTCCTTTTCTCATTCTTGCAGCAACTATTTATTTATTTCAATTTAAATGTTATTTAAATTTAAGGGGTACAAGTGCAGTTTTTTTATATGGATATATTGAGTAGTGGTGCAGTTTGTGTTTTTAGTGTATCCATCACCCAAACAATGTAAATTGTACCCATCAAGTAATTTTTCATCATCCACCCCTTTCAACTCCTCCCTCCCTTCTGTGTCTCCAAGGTCTCCAGTTCCGTATTCTGTCCATGTGTGCACATGATTTAGCTCCCCCTTATAAGCAAGAACATGCAGTATTTGTCTTTCTGTTTCTGGGTTGTTTTCACTAAAGATAATGGCCTCTAGTGTATCCATGTTGCTACAAAAAAACAAAACAAAACAAAACAAAAAAACATGATTTCATTCTTTTTTTAATGGCTGTCAGTGTTCTATTGTGTATATATGTCACATTTTAAAAAATGTGGACATTTAGGTTGATTCCATGACTTTGCTATTATACATAGTGCTGCCATAAGCATACCAGTGCAGATATCTTTTTGATATAATGATTTATTTTTCTTTGGGTAGACACCAAAGATTTTTATTTTTCTTTGGGTAGGATTGCTAGATCAAATGGTAGTTCCACTAATTAGAGATTAATCTTGCTGTTGGGTAATATTGAGCTTCTGAAAGTTCCATCACTTATTCAGAGCAGTGAATAATACTTAATACTGAAGTTGGTAACTTCTATGTTGCCATTGTCTTCAACCATGCATATTTCTTTCTAGGATGGAATCAAACTCAAAAAAGTCCAAAGTACAGCTTGGATTTGGTTTAGATAAGTTATTAGGTCACTCAATTGCACAGGTTCCTAAAAGTCATTTTCAGGCTTTGTAGGTAGGTGGAAAAAAGAGCTTGATAATTGAATAATGGAAGTAACTTTTAGCCTATATTTTACACAAAAGACCTATCATTTATCTTAACAGTGCTGAAACCTAGTATCACTTAAAAATTTTTCTAATACATAAAATTTGAGAATTTCATAGCAGGTAAACTCTTATTTTAAACATCTTTTGAGGTTGGGCAATAAATTCTAGTGCAGAAAGCACTGTTCTCAGTAACTTGTGAATGTAGAAGTTCATCAGATTATAGAAAGCAATGATGCTGGCTGAAGCGAGTTACCTCCTTCTTTTTTATCCTTACTTCCACCCCTCTTCTCCTTTCCCTCTTCTTTCTCCTTGCAAGTTTTAAATGCAGCTTATGGAGGTAAAGTTGACATCTGATAAACTTCCCATATGTAAAGTGTACAGTTTGATATGTTTGAACAAATGTATACACCTGTAGAATTATCACCAAAATCAAGGTAATGAATATACCCATCACTCACGAGTTTCCTTACACCACGTAGGTAATACCTGCCACCTCTCTGCTGTCCCCATCCTCAGATAACCACTGACCTGCTTTATGCCATTATAGATTAATTTGTATTTTCTAGATTTTATATAAACGGAATCTTACAGTATGTACTTCTCTTTTTCAGTTTGTCGTCTTTCATTCGGTATAATTAATGTTGCATTTATCAGTCGTTTATTTCTTTTTATTGCCGAGTACTATCTGTAATGTTCCATTATGCAGATATATCAGTTTGTTACTCATTTACCTGTTGATGGCCATTTGGATTGTTTTCAGTTTTTGTCTGTTACAAATAAAGTTGCTTTGAGCATTTATGTACAATTGTTTGTACATAAGTTTTTATTTTCCTGGGGTAATTTACATGGGGGTGGAATGGCTGGATCATATTGTAGGTGTATGTTTAACTTTTTAAAAAATGGACAAACTTTTTTCTAAGGTAGTTGTACCATTTTATACGTTCACCAGTAGTTTTTGAGAGTTCAGCTTCTTCCATGTCTATTCCGGCACTTAGTGTGATCTTTTGTGTTAATCTTTAGCCGTTCTAGTAAATGTATGGTGGAATCTCTTTGTATTTTTAATTTGCATGTTTCTAACGACTAACAGTGTTGAATGTCTTTTCATGTGCTTATTTACCAGTTGTATGTCTTCTTTGATGAAGTTCCTGTTAAAATCTGTTGTACATTTTTATTTAAATTGGTTTTTTTTGTTATTCAGTTTTGAGAGGTTTTTAAAAATGTGTTTTGAATACAAGTTTATTATCAGACCTATGATTTGCAGATACTGTCTCCTGTCTGTGCTTATCTTTATATATATATTCTTAACAGTGTTTTTGGAGAGCAAAAGTTTTTGATGTTGATATAGGCCAATTTTTAAATTTATGTATTGTGCTTTTGATGTTGTATATAAGAGCTCTTGTCTAACTCAAGCTCACTTAAGATTATCTCTTATGTATTCTCCTAGCAGTTTTATAGTTTTAGGTATCACATTTATACTTACCCATTTGGAGTTAGTTTTTATATATATCGAGAGTTATATATTGATGATTTTTTTTTGCATGTGGATATCCTTTGCACCTTTATCATATATCAGTTGTCCATACAGATGTGTATCTATTTCTGGACTATCTGCTCTGTTCCATCGATCTGTTGTTTTTCTCTCTTTGCACTAATCTCACATGGTCTTGGACTACTCCAGCTTTATAGAAAGTCTTCAGATTTGACAGTGTTGGTCCTTAAACTTTGTTCTTTTAAAAGTTGTTTCGGCTCTTTCATATCCTTTCTATTTTCATGTGGATTTTAGAATCCACTTGTTGATTTCTACCAAAAAAGAACCGAAAAAAACCAACAACAAAAAACAACCTGCTGGGATTTTTGATTGGGATTTTGCTAAATTTGTAGGTCTACTGGGGGAGCATTGATATCTTAACAATATTAAGTCTGTTGACCCTTTACTGTGGCATCTCACTTTATTATTTTATATCTTCTTTAATTTTTCTCAGCAATATTTTATAGTTTTCACTGTATAAGTCTTTCATGTTTTTGCTAGAGTTGCCCTTAAGTGTATAATATTTTTAATGCTATAATACATATTTTTAAATTTAATTTTCTCATGTGACTAATATGCACAAATATCATGTGATTTTTTTATATTGATCTTATGTGCAGCAACCTTCCTAAACTCAAAATTCCAGTAGTTTGTTTTACCTCCCTTCAGATTTACTACACAGATCATCATTTTGTCTGTGCATAAAGAGAGTTACTCCTTTCTTTCCCAATTAGTTCCTTTATTTATTTTTGTCTTGCCTTATTGCACTGGCTAGAACCTTCAGTATGCTGTTGAGTGGATACAGTGAGAGTAGACATCCTTTTTTTTTTTCCTGATCCTAGAGGGAAAGCATTCATGTTTTCATCATTAAATATGATAGTAGCTGTGGACTTTTCATAATTTTTTTTTTTTAATCAGGTTAAGGAAGTTTCCTTTTACTCCTAGTTTGCTGAGAGATTTTGTCAGGAATGGATGTTAGATTTTTGTCAAATTCTTTTTCCAGATCCTTGAGATGTTTTCGAGGTGTATGATTTGTTTGTTGTTTTAATAATGGTGAGTTATATGAATTGATTTCAGATATTAAACATAGCTTTTATTTCTGGGAGAAATCCAGTTGGTTATGATGTTTTATCTTTTTTATCTATCATTGGATTCAATTTGTTAAATTACTAAAATTTAGCTAATTTGCTAAAATTCATTTAAAATTTTTATATCTGTGAGAGACATTGATGTATAGTTTTCTTTTCTTATTTTTGTCTGACTTGCATCGTTGTAATGCTAGCCTCATAGGATGAGTTGGGAAATATTTCCTCTTCCTGAATTTTCTGGAAGAATTTATATAGAATTGGTATTATTTTTTCTGTAAATATTTGATGGAATTTACCAATGAAGCCACTTGAACTTGGCAATTTCTTTGTGAGAATATTTTTGACTGAATATCCAGCTTCTTTCAAAGATATAGTTCTATTCAAGTTACGTATTTCTTGTCGAGTGATCTTTGGTATTTGTTTCTTTGAAGAAATTTATCCCTTTCATCTAAATTACCAAATTTATTGGAATAAAATTATTCATAATATTTCTTTTTTATTATTTTAATATTGGTAGAGTCTGTAGTGTGTTACTTCTGTCTTCCCTGTCTCCCCCTCCCTCCCACTTGTTTCTGATACCGGTAATTTATGTCTTCTTTTTTTCTTCCCAATTAGTCCAGCTAGAGGTTTATCAGTGTTATTGACAATCTCGATGAACCAGCTAGCTCTCGGTTAAATGATTTTCTTTTCTTTTCTTATCTTAAAAAAAGAAAAGTCAGGGTCTTGCTCTGTGGCCCAGGCTGGAGTGTATTGGCATCATCCTAGCTCAACCCCACCTTGAACTCCTGGGCTCAAGGGATCTTCCCATATCAGTCTCCTGAGTAGCTGGGACTACAGGCATGCACTACCACCATCCTGCTAATTAAATTTTTTTTTATTTTTTTGAAGGTGGAGTCTCACTTTGTTGACCAGGCTAGTCTCAAACTCCTGGCTTCAGGCCATCCTCCCACCTTGGCCCCCTAAAGCATTGGAATTACAGGTGTGAGCCATTGCGTCTGGCCTCGGTTACATGATTTTCTGTATTGCTTTTCTATTATTATTATTTTTTTTGACGGGGAGTGGGGTCCATTCTGATGGTGGTTTCTTCCTTTTACTTATTTTTGCTTAATTTGCTTTTTTTTGTTTGTTTCTTAAGATGGTCCATGTTCCTTTTAAACTGTGAAATTTTTTAAACATAGACTAAATTACAGAGGAGAAACAGCTACCCAAATCCTATATTGGCATATTTACTCTTTGTATGTCTTTAAATATTATAAATACAATTAAAGCCCTCATCACATTTCCCTTTCCAGATCTCATCACTATGCTGAGTGTTTCCTTTAACTTGTTTGTTTAGGTAATCCATATGTGCATTTTCCCCTACATTTTACATAATATCGCTTTATGTATTTTCAGTTTAAGTAAATGGAATCCTGTATGCGTTCTCTATTGTACATTTTATTCAACATAGCTTTATTCAACATTTTCAAGATTTATGTAAATATAGATTTGTAATATGCAGATTTAGTTAATTTATTTTAACTGTAGTATTCTAATGATTAAATACACCTTATTTTATTTTATTTTTTAGAAATAATCGTAATGTAGATTGCTTCTAATTTTTTTATAATTATAAACAGCACAAAAATGAAGAATTGTTTTGCATGTCTCTTTGACAACTTAGGTTACAGATTATTTAGTATATGTCCCTGGAAATACAATTGCTAGATTTAATGATACAAATGTCTCCAGCTGGAGTACCGACTTAAATTTCCACCAAAATTTCTATATCAAGAATTGTATTTGGTATCAGCCATTCCTGACTGTTAGTAGCTTGCTTACTTTATATTTCAGTTGTTAAGGTTACCTCATGATCCACGTTGGCTCCTAGAGTTCAGCTATCATGTCCACACGAAGGAAAAGAAAAGGGAAGAGCTAAAAGGATTTTCCTGGAGTCACGAACCAATGGTTTTGTGTTGATACCTCTTTGGCTGCCTTTCTTTACATTTAAAGACTGGGAAATGTAGATTTTTAGCCACATACATTGTACAGAGGAAAGGGGGAATGTTTATTGAGTATGCCATCAGCATTTACTGTCACAGATCTCCTTTTACCTGGTATGTACTAACATTTGATAATAAACATTTAATTTTTGGCAGTTTGAAATGGTATCTCACTTTTAAAATTGCATTTCCTTGATTGGTGAGATACAGAATTTTTTACATGTATTTAGGCTTTTTTTAAAAAAATTGCCTTTGATATAATTCTACTAAGTTTTGTCTTTCCCTAATTAATTTAGCATAACTCTTTATTATTCAGGATACTGATCTTTTGTTTCTTTACATCCAAATGTTTTTGTCTCTTATTTTTAAACTTTTGGTATGTTGTCCTTGTTTATACACAAGTATTCATTATAATGGGGTTAAATTTAATAGGTCTTATCCTTTGTGATTTGTTGTTTTTATGTGTGTTCTTGGGAAAAATTTTTTTCCTACATAAAAGTCATGGAGAACTCTTAGAAAAAAGTTTTAAACTTTTGCTTTTTGCAAAACCCATTTGGGAGTTTTTGTATATATATTTGTGAATGATTTAATGTCAGAATTTAATGTTTTTCTATGTGGATGGCCAATTGTCCCAGCAGCATTCATTGAATAATGCATTCTTTTGCTATGATTTGCTTTGTTAACTTCTGTCATATATCAGATTTCTGTATGTGCATGAACTTTTGCCTCTGTTTCTTAGGTGTATTTATCTTTTATTTGTGATTGCTTCATAAAAAGTCTTTGTGTGGTAGGTCAGTATCTCTTCTTTAAAATTATCTTAGCTATTCTTGGCTCTACTTTAATATAAGCTTTAGGGTCAGCTTGTTCAGGTCCTTGAAAACTTTGATTAGAATTTAACTGAATTCTTAGGTTAATTTGGGAGAATTTGCCATGCTTCTCATCTTGAATCTTCACATTTATAATCATGGTCTGCCACTCCGTTTGTTCAGGTTATGGTTATGTCCTTTAGTAACATTTTATATTTGTTTTCATAAAGGTTCTGCCTATTTTATTAGATACATTTCCTGGTGACTTAGTTTATATTTTTATTGAGAATGATATCTTTTAAAGTTTATTTTCTAATTAGTTATTGGTATATGTTATTGGTTATATATGGATCTTTAGGAACCCTTCCTTATGTTACCTTAGTAATTGAGTTGTTCATCATTCTCCAGCTTTTTTTCCCCCAATAAACCCACATTTATTCTTCTTCTGCATTTCAGACCTGTGGTCATCCTGTTTTCTGCTTGAGCATGACAGTCATGCTGTTGTCACTACTTTTTCAGGCAGCTCAGAGCATTTCATTTTTTAAATGCAGCTCATTGCCATTGTCTTGTTCTCTGTATGACCAAAAGGAACTGTCAGAGAGATAAGAAGGTTACATTAGGTTATGTTCCTTAAAAATTACAAAGACCTATCTCTGGAGCTCATTGCTCTTTTCTGTCCCCCCTTCTCATCTTCAGTTCTCAGTTTACTTGTTACCTTTATTCTCCCACTCCCATGTCCATCTTTCTCTTTTGTTTGCCCATATTTCCCTTCCTTCTCCCTTCCATTTGATAACTATAGTTTTTAGCACCTGCCAGGCACTTTAGTTTGTGCTTTGCGTATGTTAACTCATTTGCCCTTTATCACAGTCCACTGAGGACGGTGGGGCAGTCTCATTTCATAGATGAGGATGCGAGGAGGCCCAAGCTTATATAAGTAGAAAGTAGGAGAGCTTGGATAATGTCAGGCTTTTCAGACTCCTAATGTCATTTTTTTTCCACTTTGCTATATTATTGAGGTTGTTTCTTTCTACTCTTTTTATAAGTGGATGAGGTAAATGTGCTGTATGTCTCTAATAAGATTTTTTTTAGTAAACCTATTTAGATAGTGTCTCTAAAATAAAGCTGTGTCTCTTTTGGGTGGAGGGTGTTACTCGATCTTTCATGATAGCCATTCTCATAGATCACTCTAAAGAAAAAGAGGTTTACAGAGAGAAGAAAGACTTAAATGCAGAAATAATAAGTAAAAGTTTACTTTGTCAAATATGCTTTACAAAAACATATTATGTATAGCCATGTATCTACGTGAATGTTCTAGAAAGTGGTCCTATTGTAAGAGTGCATTGCAAACGTTGATAGAAGAAACACATTAGGGACACTGGATTCTATTCATGGGTAGTATATTGTTCTGGGCAAGTAATTTTACTTTTAACAGGCATTAATCTCCTATATAATCCAAGGATAGGATTGATTATATAATTATTATATAATCAAAGGATAGGAGATTAGTGGGTAGAAAATCTTTGATGATACAGCTGTATTTATAAATAAGTAACAAGATACAGAACTGTATAAAATAATTTTTTAAAAATCATTTTGATAGTATTTTCATTTTTGTAAGGTACTTTGTAGTTCTTGTTCATCTGTGTATCCTGTACTTTTACAGTTATAATCATGGTGTCTGCTTTTATTTTTTATTTTTTCATGACTCATGCATCTCTCTCATGAACTGTATTCATTTTCAAAAAAATTGATTTTAGATAACCTCTTTAACGTTGTTGTATTCTCTTTTGTGAGACAGTTCATCGGTTTCTAGTTTTGTTTTGTTTTTTCTTTTTGTAATTTATGGAACATTTAAGTTACATTCCCAGTCATAGGATGATTTTATAAAATGGTATCAACACATTTATTTCTGTTTTATTGTCAAATTGCTTTCAAATTGGTTTAAAACAATCTATAATGCAAGAAATATTTGGATGATTCAGTTTAATTATAGCCAGCATCCAGTCATTTAACAAGTATTTATTGAGTCTTTGCTCTGGCAGAGGTTACATTCTAGTAGGGAATATATGAGACAAACATAATAAATAAGTAAATTACACTTTACATTAGAGGATGATGAAGGTTTTACAGAACAGAGCAGGATAAGGGAGTGCCTGATGGGATGACTTGCGCTTTGCATCACTTAAAGTAGGCCTCACTGAGAAGGTGGCATTTGAATAGGGTCTTGAGGCATGGGATTTACTTTATGTATTTTTGTCTTTTTCCTTTTTTTTTTTTTTTTGGCTAATTTAAGAAGTTTATGTAGTCTCTTAAGATTACTGTCATCTATTTTCATTGTTAGTAAGAATGGTTTTCTACACATTTCCTGTCTTTTTTCTATTTTGACAAAATTTGAAATTTTTATAAAAGTACGGAAGTTTTCTGTGTAAGCCTGTCCCTGCCGATACAATTAAAAGAGTGGGGAAAATTGGCTTTAACTACATTGTTTATGTTTCAACCTGAGTAGAATATTCTGTTGAAGGCTTTAACAAGAAAACAAAAATTGTTACTAGTTTGACATTTGAAATAAACAAGAATAAGATTGCTCCTTTCTATTGTATTTCCATTTTAAGTAAAGGCAAGGTGATATTTAAGATGTATAAGAATAACAGATATTTGTTATTTTATAGGGTGACTGTTGGATCTGTATGGAACTCATGTCTACCTCGTTTGATAAGTTTTACAAATATGTATATAGTGTATTAGATGATGTTATTCCAGAAGAAATTTTAGGCAAAATCACTTTAGCAGTAAGTACCTGGTCTTTAAATTATTCATTGTATATATAGTTATATAGAGATACTGCTGGAGTTTTGAATGCACATATTTGAGTGTCACTCACAGTACCTTCCTGAAAATAATTCATAGTTAATAACCAGAGACAAAGTCACTTCTGTGGGGTAGTTAACACAATAGGTCATAATGGTCTCGATAAATACTGCCAATGTTCTTTCCCTTTGAATCTCAATGAGTCATAAGAGACTGTTCTGTAAATAAAGCTAGGAAAAGCAATTTTCTGTTCATTTTTTTCCTGTTGCTGTAACTATTTTAAAATAGGTTATATTACCACGGTTATCCTGAAATTAATCAGAAACACAGCAGTCTCCTTGAAGCCCCATAATTGAAGCCCCCGGACAAAGTATGTTTACTGTGATTTAAGATTTTGGTTACTCCATAATTGAAGCCTTTGGACAAAGTATGTTTACTGTGATTTAAAATTTTGGTTATTCAGTCTAAACTATTTAAAATTGTGACTAGCAGTTTCAGGGGCCAGTGTTACTACTAAATTTGGTTAATTCACTTTTACCAGAGTACCAAAAAAGAAAATAGGTACTTTTTTACATATGCGTTTATAGTTTTGAAAGTGAATTGATCACTTTGTTTCTTGTTCTGAATCTTTAAGTTGGCAAATGTTTGTAAAATTTTTTTCCTAAAGGAAAAAGATAATTTACTTTTTATAGAGCAAAATTCATAAGATTCTTAGAAACTCCTGAGAATCTGAGCTAATGGCATGTTCTAGGTTAGTTGATATGTAAACTAAATCATACAGGAAATTGTAAAATAGATACTTTGGTTGCATGTAATTTCCTAGTTCTTCCTTACCTGCATACTCCCCCTCCAGTGTAGTTCACCAAGATATATACCCTTTCAAATAATTTCATAAGATTTTATGAAATCGTTTTATTTTCAAATTTTCTAAAAATAATTGTATAAAAAGAAGCTAACTTAGACTAGAAACTTATTCATTATTTAGCAGGGTATATGAAATTTTACAGTGATTAGTTTAGCCATCTCTCTCTAATATATTAAACCCGTGTTATCTTGAAACTTGTTACTATTCGTAATAATTATAATAATAGAAAAATTGTAATAGCTAATGTTTATTAAATGCTTATTTGCATCAAACTGTTTGTGACATTAAATCTTCATAGCAACTCTATGTGGTAAATAGTGTTACCCCATTTTTATGAATGATAAATCTGAAGCATAGACAGATTAAGTAATTAATGTGTTTTGAAGTATATAAGTGGTAAATGATTTAAATCCAGGCAGCCTGATCCCTGAACCCTGCTCTTAACCGCTGTATAACAGGGTGACCATGAAATTCGAAAACAAAATTATTTTATCATATATTGCAATATAAAGAATATATACTGTAAAAAATGATTTATTCCATATTTGCCTAAGTTAAGACTTGGTGATCACTTTATATATATTAAGCACACATGTAAAATTACTTTGTGTTTAGTCTCTTCTTGCTAATTAATAAACCAGCGAACACACAGGCATAGCTATTCACAACAAATTTACGTGTTCTACATTTCTTGTACCTAGCAGCTTGACGTCAGCAAAGACTTCACCTTACAGCAAATGGTTGGCCTGTTGTTTAGTTCTCCTTTAGTTTGAGGTTGTGTCTCTCTTCCTTCCCTTCCTGAAGAAATGTGTAATTTTCTGATCATGATCAGGGACCAGGCAACAGGATAAATTCCCACGGTGGTGAACAGAGTTACACTAGCTCTTCAAAAATCACCTTGAAGGCTTAGCATCCAATGAGGGTGGATGATGATGAGGAACTGAGAGTTTAGAAAACTTTTTATTTACTACTAAACCTAGTAGGTCTAGTAGTAAATAAAAAGTTTTCTAAACTCTCAGTTCCTCATCATCATCCACCCTCATTGGATGCTAAGCCTTCAAGGTGATTTTTGAAGAGCTAGTGTAACTTGAAATTGATTTTGTTGCAAGTTATTACTCCTAGTTGAAATGGAACCAACTCAGTAATCATTGTTATCCTGTTTTTATTTTTGAACATTTTAGAGGCCAGGCACAATGGTTCACACCTGTAATCCCAGCAGTTTGAGAGGCCGAGGCAGAAGGAACACTTGAGCCCAGGAATTTGAGATCAGCTTGGGCAACATAGTGAGAAGCCTGTCCCTACTAAAGATGTAAAAAGTTAGCCAGGCATGCATCTGTAGTCCCAGCTACTTGGGAGGCTGTGGTGGGAGCGAGACCCAGTCTCGTAATTAAAAGGGGGAAAAAAAAAACAAGGAAATTTTAGGTTGGAGATAGAAAAAAAGATAAAATTTTAAATGAATTATTAAATTATAAGTCTAAGTTACTGGGTTTTTTGTTTGAGCTGTCAGGGAACAGCATATAAAGGCAACTAAGCTTTTAGATCTAAAATTATTCAATATCTTTGGTTAACAAGAAATGACAAAATATTGAAATATTAAGCTTAAAATGTATGCAAAGGACTACATGGGATATTACTTGTGATAAACTATTGTGCTGTTTGAATAAAAAGAAACAAGTTGTTTATCCCGTCTTTCCTTTTTCTCCCTAGACTGTGAAAGCACTAAACCACTTAAAAGAAAACTTGAAAATAATTCACAGAGGTGGGTATGGATTGGTATTTTTTTAATAGAAATTAACCTTTTTCTCCTAATTGGTGAAACAGTAATTGAAAATTACAGTGTCACTGTATAAACTTTCCTAAAATATTTGTATTTTTAGCAAAAAATGCTTTATGTACTCTAAAACTCTATTACTACTATTTTTTTCTTTGGGATTCAATAAATTTCAGTCTATCTTAGTATGTTGGACTTAGAAACTGAAATAGATTTTGCTGCACGTTGTTATTACTATTAGTTGAAAATAATTATTCATTTGCCTGATAGCTAATGTTTTTTTGCATACAAATAAGGCATCGAGGTGGTCCTGTGGACATTCAAAGAAGAATCTGAGGGATAGTACCCTCAAGCATTTTAAAGGCACGCTATCCCTGTCTGTTGTTTCTTCTTCACATTAGAGGATGTTTCTAAATTGAGAGAAATCTTTTAATTAGTATTATAAGTTGAAATTTCTCTAAAGCATGTTGTATTTGTGTAAACAGTGATCTTGCCCTTATTAGATACATATTCAAATGAAGCATTTGATGTAGTTGAAGACCAAACCTAGAAAAGTAGTAACCCTGTGGGAATCCTGAATTTAATCCAGCAAATAGATGAAGTGCTTGCTTTACTTATTACTGTGCTAGACTCAGGGTAATGAGGTGCTGGCTTTGAGGAAACACCGGATCACTACCCCTCAGCAAATTTGTAATGGAAAAACCTAAGACAGTACGTGGCAGTGTGTGATTTAGCCTGACAGTAAATAGGAAGGTAAGTAAAATGTCAAAATGAAGAGAAGTGAAAAATTTCTAATTCTGGGAGACAATTTCTAGTGGTTAAAGAAATTAGTAATTGGACCATATATTTAAGTTCCTTTGTTTGTGGTTGACACTAGGCCACTGAAATTAGTGAACCTTGAACATCAGTAAATTTTATTTAATTTTGTTTGGCTTAATGTTTATTAGAAATAATATCATTTTTTCTTTTGGCCTAAAATTATATAGAGTTAGGTCCCTAAACAAAATTCTTTGTTTCTCTTGTATTTCTTCTTGTTCTTGGCTTGATAATTTTTTTTCCCTTCTTTGTTAGCTGTGTTCTATAATTATGAGAGTAGCACCTTTGAGGCATTTGATAGTTACCTTAGGGATACTTACTGATCACAGTAAAGCACCAAGGTACTGCCTGGGGAGTAGTTGAATAAAATAAAAAAATCTTCAGAAGTAACTTTTATTGTTCTCTTACTAAATAAAGTAATGAGTTTATAGCCACCTTTTTTTTTTTTTTTTTTTTTTTT